>NW_024514432.1:797993-847740 GCF_017590135.1 Pyrgilauda ruficollis
CGAACTTCAGCCCCCCCCGTAACTCCATGGTCCATCCTGAGCCCTTGCTGCCCCCCCAGACCTGTGTGACACCTGCCATGTCCCCTGCCCCCTCAGACCTGCCCTGACTCGTAGGTCCTAATGACAGCGAAGCCCCACCCCGGATCCCGTAGAACTCTGACTCTCTGCTGCCCCCCTGCCCTGTGTGACCCCCCCCCCATTCTTCCTGCCCTCTCCGACCTGCCCTGAGAGGCCGGGGATCCGCGGCCTACCCCCAGCCCGGAGCCCTCCCTCTCCACCCCCCGCCACCCTTCCCCTCCGCCCTTCTCAGCCCCGGTGCCCGCGGCGGAGGCCGCGGAGCCGCCCCCGGCCTCCTCCTCCCGCCCGTGCTGCCGCCGCCGCTGCAGCAGGTTCCTTCCCTCCCTCCTCCTCCTGCTGCTGCTGCTGCTCCTGCCCCGGCGGCGGCGGCGGGATCCGCGCGGTGCCCGGGGAGCGCTGGGCCGGGCGGCGGCAGGGGCGGCGGCAGGAGCGGCAGCGCCAGGTGAGACCCCCAGGGGCGGCGGGGGCAGCGTGGGGACACCTCTCGCCTCGTCCCCGCCCGGCCCGAGAGTGGATGGGGGCGGCCACGGGGAAGGCGGTGGTGGGGGTTGGTACCGCGGGCCGGCTCGGGTCACGGTGACAGGGCCGCGGCCTGAGACCCAGGGCGGCGGCAGCGCGGCCTGGGCCCCTCGCCGGGCACGGAGCAGTGCAGGCCCCGCGGCCTGGCGGGCGGGGGTGAGAGCTGGGGGCAGCGCGGGGGCGGCGGAGGGGCCTGGCCTGCGAAGCCTCGGGATGAGGGTTGAGGCGGTGCTGGAGGGGAGGAGGAAGAGGCCGAGGCGGTGCAGCAGCTGGCAGCGGGGCAAGGCTGCTCGCTTGGCGGCTGGTGCCTCTGCGTCCCGAGTGGGTAGGAGAGGGGTGCTGGGTGCTAGGAATCCCCTCCCAGGAGGATAGGAGGGAATGCCAGCCCTGCCTGGAGGGGTGCAACGGGTCCCGGAGCAGCCCCCGGCGGGGGGAACTTGTGTCAGCCCCTTCCCCAGAGCATCATCCCGGTGTGGGGACGCGATTCCCTGCGGATGGTCGCCCCATGATGGACGAGAGCCCTGGGAGCGCTTGAACATCTTGGCGTTTGCGGCTTGTCTGTCATTTTCCTCGCTGCTCAGATTTCCTGTTTTGAAAACTGGGCTGAGAGCTTTGTTGGGCTTTTAGAGCCAGTAGCAGAAATATGGTTGTTTAATAACCACGTTTAGGATCCCATTAGTTTTTGAAGCTTGGGAGAGCAGTTGAGAATGGCCCCGGATGGATTCACTTTGCCCCTGCGACTTAGAGCCGCAGTGTTTGGAGGAAGCGGCAGGGACAAAATGGACAGTTCATAAAAGGAACAATTGTGCACTGCCTCTTCTAGAGGGCACTTGCTGCCCTTCAAGAACTTTCCTCATCGCATATGCTCTTTACACAGCAAATCTTTATCTTCTGTTTCTGGCCTTTTTTTTTTTCTACCTTAGTCCAGAAAATGAAACTGGAACAGACATTTCTGGAAATGAACTTGATTGGTGCAGTTGGGAAGATGTGATTCACGGTTATAATGAACAGTGAATTTTGTCCCATTTTTTCTCAGTTCAGGATTTGAATTATGTATTTCCTGATTTTTAACCTGTTTACACAGTTATGCAGGGTAGATTTTTGACCCTTCAAATAAGGCATCTATAGTGTTGGGTTGCCAAGAAGTACCCCAGGTACATCCAGGGTGTAAAAGCTGCTGTTATTTTAGAAGTATCTGATGCTTTGCCTTGTAAATTAAAAGGTTTAATCGTGCATTATTTTCTTCTTATAATCCCATTCTGTGCTTGGAAGAAGCAAAGCTGTTATCAGTGAAATCTGGAGTTCGTGGAGCTCGAGTATTTCCAGGATTGGCCAAAAATAAATTATGGGGTAAAGAATGTTGCTTTTTTTTCTTCTAGTCATGCAGCACGGATGAAAAGCTCTGAAGCTTTTAGTCATAACACTCTGGTCTCATGTTTTCGTTTTAATAAAGCATCCAGTGGGAGAATGTGACATAATTGGTTTCTTGGATTTAGAGATCTTGAAATGGCTGGTACAAGAGAGGAGAGGAAACTCCAACAGGGTTATGGTTTAAATACTATAATATGGTGGCAAAGTCATGTTGTTACTACATGGTAATCTTGCATTTCTCTTGCAAGAAAATGCTCTCTACGTGGTTGTGCTGGAGAACAGGCACTTTTAAGTCTCGTCAGTGGCACAGAATATTAAATGTCTCTTTCCTTTCCTTGCATTTCATAATCTGAGTGTTATTCTTCCATAGCAGCAGAAATGATGGAAGAATTGCATAGCCTGGACCCACGCAGGCAGGAGCTCCTGGAGGCCAGGTTCACCGGGGTTGGGGTTGCCAAGGTGAGTGTGAGTACCTGTGGTGACAGGTATGACTGCTTAGCCATCCTGCCTTGTGCTGTGATTGGGTTTTTTAATTTCTACGTGGATAATTTTTCATTGCAAACAAATTCTGTGTCACTTGTGTTTTGAACTCTAACATGTGAAGTATCTTAGAGAGGAATGAAAATGGGATCTCTGAGCAGATGTTTTGCTGTACAGAAGATTTTGGGCTCTAATTAAGTTCTTAGGAATTGTTCCATCTTAAGGCAGCTTATATGCCCAAAAAACTCCATGACAACTTTGCAGAAGTGGCAATCTCATCTGGCTCTTCCTTTCTCCAAGAATACCTTTGAGAGCTGAATTTGGCTGCTGATGGGATACAGTTTCAAGTGTTGTGTGTTGGATACAACACATAACCAGACTGAAACATTGAGTCCTATTCTTTGGGGTGCAGGAGCTAAAATTGTCTACCCTGTCCCATGGAACACACAGCAAAAGGGTTTGCATGGCAGCTCTCCTGTGTCTGGTCCACAACCTGCCAATAAAATCCCATCTTTATCCTCATGTACAGCTTCTACTTGGTCAGGCGCTATCTAAAGCAAGGCACCTGAGTAACAACCTTGTGTCATTGCTGGTGTCTTGGCATTAAGCTTTGAGTTCTCAAGATGCTGGTAGTGTTAATATCAGACTTTCTGAGCAATGAAACGGTGACAGAACTCATTTTAAACTAGGTCAGGGATAATGAGTTAATTTTTGAGGGAGATACTGCATTTTGAACATGAAGATAAAGCAACACATTGTTAGATGATTTTCTAAAGCCACTTAGAATTATTCTGAGATAAAACCTTGTAGATGCTGCATTTCTGAGAAAAACACAAAGTGATTCAAAACTTGAAAGAGTTTCATTTGAATTCTCACTTTTCTTTCTGCTCTGCCTCTCGGACAAAGTTGAGTCTGGGAAGAGAGTGAAAGGAAGCCAAATGCTCACCTGTAAGAAAGATTAACACTAGAAGTTAAGAGGTAACAATTTCAGTTGCTGAAGTAAGAGTGTGGGGATTTTTTTCTTTTCCCCTACTCTTAAGACTTTTAACATAATAAGTTCTTTTTATTGCATGAAAGTTGATGGCATTTATGATATTGTTTCATACAACATTGCAACTTTTCATGTACTTTATCACCTGTTTCTTGCCTCTTTTCCCCCATTTTGTCACTTCAGAATCTTTAGCTGTACCAGTACAGATAAACCCAAACATCTTACTAGAACAGCTAAAAGCATTAGACACTGGTATAGCTTTAAAGCAGTGCCAATGTACTCAGCTTTCACAAAGAATGTTAGGAACTCTTCCTTTTAAAGGAATAACCTTTGAGAGATACAGGAATGCAAATCTTAATTATGTTTCCAATATGTTTGGAGCAGAAAGTACATGCCCTTTTCTGTAGGGTTGAATATTGAGAACTCTTTTTAAACCAATCCAGGGAAAAAAAGCCTCATTTGTTGGAGGCATCACTTTGAGCAAAGCTGTTCTGTTACTGAGTTGTATTTTTACCTGTTGTTACGCGGTTTTATGTTGTACTAGCCAGTAAACTGTTAAAGTGTATTACACTTACTGCAAACAATAGATTTATTTATTTACTTGCATTCTTGGTAATTGGCGATAGATCAGCCAACCATTGATATAAATTAGCATGACTCTACTATTTTGCAGCAAATCTTGGTTGCAATATTAATTTCAGCTACTACATTCCCTCCCAGGTTGGTGCTTCAAATTCCCTCCCTACCCCCCCAAGCCTCCGTCCGTCATGCTCCGCACTGGCATTGGTAGGTCACTGTCTTAAAGGGAATATATTGGGAAAGCTGTGATACGATTTTGTGTGATTCAGCTAAGATTTTTAGCTGGCTCCAATTAAATGTTTAAGGGAAGAACTGTGGAGTAAGTGAGTGCCATCTAGTGGGACAGGGCCTGGCCCATCCTCCTGGGATGGAAGGTATCTGGTGCTGCTTATTGCATAAAAGGAAGAAATGTCATCTCAGATGTGATTGGGTGAAGGCAGCAGGCAGTTGTACTGAGCTTCCTGCCTTCCTCCCACTGGGTGTATCTTGCTGTGTATGGATTCTTTCTTTAATGTTTAGAATCACCGGGTATATTTTGGACCTGTATAAAACAAAAGCATTCGTTTATACCTTAATACAACTTCAGTTTCAAGCCCACAGTTCCTCTGTGTTGTTAAAGAGCAGCTGTGTTTGGAAGTACGAATGAGAGCAAGCTGATCTAGAACAAGTTTTCAGGCTGGAAACTAGAAAAAAGCTTCTAGTCATCAGAGTCATAGGATTTTGGAAGAGCTTTCCAGTAACAACAGTAGAGGACAGAAATCCTAAACTGTTTTGGAAACAGCTGTGTGTTTGTCACCTCCTGTGGTAGCTGAAGGCACAACCCAATGACCAAGGTCATTTGCAGCTCCAAAAGCCTCAAAATTCTGTTGCAAGTCTGTGATGAAGTTTCTTACTCAGTAGCTGAAGAATGTATTTCACTAGAAGCTTGGCATTAATTCATTGAATTAAATTTATGAGCAAGGAATGTTTCTAGGCAACTGTTATACTCCTGTGCTTCACCCATGTCACTAGATAGCTTCATAAAGCTGGTGATGCTTTAGAGGTCTATTCTTGCCATATGGTGAAGTGCCATTCTTCCCCAAATTCCCAGAGCAAGTCCCTGAATTAACACGTGACACTGACATTGACTGTTCCTGCTTATTTAGCTCCTGTTTATATTTATGTAGTGGGAAAACCCAAGTGTATTCCCATGAGGCATTATGCTGACTAGACATCTTCCTTGGGTCAGGAGGCCCAGGAGACAAAATGTGAGTTGTTTCTCTAGATAATATTGTTTAATTTAGTCTGTTCTCATCTTCTGCCTCCTTTCCTCTTATTTGGGTGCCGCCTTTAAGATACCAGGCGGGTTAACTTGAAGGGATTTGTGTCAATTGCACAGACTTTTCCTGGATAAGAATTTGAATAAGTAATTGTGATGGGTTAACTTGTATTTGTACATAGCCTGTCTCAGGCTTAACCAGGGTGGATCCTCACAGCAGCACATGTATCTTCTACAGTTTGGTTTTCAGAAGATCTCTGAACCAAGCTCTGTGTGCCACTTTTATAGTTAAACTAAAATGGCTGAAGTACTTCTAGGAAGTGTAGCTGGGCTGTAGAAATCTTGTAGATCCATCTGACTGTGTCAGAATTTTAAAAGTCCTGGTCTTAGTAGCTAGTGCTCCCTTTCCTCCTTCTTTGAGGTAATGATACATGATATATGCTGCCAAAGAATTGTTGATAAAGATCAGTATTTGCTTGTATTAGTTTGGTTTTTACTTATTCTCTGTAACTTTTGAAGTCTTTATTACTTCAGCAACTCCAGTTCTGTGATATACTCAGCAATAGTTTTAGCAGCAAGGTTACCATGTTGAGAATTCGTGTTTAAGGATAATCATGTCTTACTTGAAGGGAAGTGGTGCTGCACAGTGGTGGTCCCCAACAGGTGTCACAGGCCATGAGAAGAACCAGTTAATAAGAGTTTTAAAACTTAGAATTGAATTTTGCAGCTGCCACAAAATGTGCCAGGACTTTTTGCTAGATAGTTGAAAATTGTTTGGATGCTTCTGTGTGCAACATTACTTCAAATGTGTTGTCTGGCTGCTAGAGCCCAGAAATAGTTGTCAGATCTTAGCCCTATTTCTGTTCCTGAGCTGAGGGTTAGGATGAGTCGCGTGACCCTTCCGTCCAGTTTGCCATCAGTAAAATAAAAATACCATATTTCCAGTCAGAGAGAACTCTTGAAGCATAATGGAAGCCAAGCAAATCCTGCTGCAAATCTGCTTGCCCATCTGATAGAGTGGGGGTTACCTGTGAACATCTGGGAGTAGATTAACTTCTCATGGCAAAAATACCTCAGTGATTCAGGGATTTCATTATCAGCAGTAATACTGAGATTTTCTAAAAGTCCAGTTAAGAAGAAGGTTGTAATTCTCATACTTACGTGATGCTTGAAATAAGAATATGTTAATTAAACCTGACATAGTAGAACTAGACCAGAATAACTGTAAAACCATTTGTAAACCTGTGTGGAGTCAGCACTACCTTCAGTGGAATGAAGGATTGAATCTTTGCCTTTGAAATCCATTGATCTGCTGCAGAATTCAGAGGAACTTGGGTTATCCTGGCTTGAGGTAATGAAGCATGTCTCTCTCCATGTCTCCTTCATTTAGACAGCAAGAGAATTTTGCAGTGCGTGTTGCTGTAAGCCTGTGTTGGAGACTCTGGCTAGGCAGCTGAAATTCCTAGAGCTCCCTTTCAGTACGAGGAATTGGAGAGGACAAAATGGAGACTGCCCAGCTTGAGTTGTGGAGTGATGGATCATTTCTGGGAACTTGGGGAGGCTGTGGAAATGTACAAGTCATGGGAGGCAGGAGATGGTAAGAGGGGCTGAGTCAGCTTGGTGTTGTTCTAGATGATCTGGTGGGAGCTATTAGCAGGATAAATTGTTTCTTTAGAAGTCTCAGCCATTGAAGCCTCACTGTGGGCTTTCCAGGGGCTCTGGCAAAGGAAGAAATGACTAACCAGCTCCTATGTGTGGCCAGAATTTAGATTCTTGCCTCTTGAGTAGGAGTCTTCAAAGTGCCTGCCTGCTGCTGTTGCATCCAGTTCTCAACATGGAGGCTTTATTGTGCATAGGTAGGTCACAGACTTCGAAGCAGCAGTTGATAGGTGAATCACAAGGGAAAAAAGCATGCCAGCTTATCTTGGAGAGAAATTCCTTGTGGAGGAGGAAGTGTGTGCTGTTCTTGTGCTTGTCATTTGGGTAAACACTATAGGAACTATTAGCTTGTTTCAGATGACCCACATATTTTGAATTTTTGCGGAGCCCCATCACCAATTGCCTTGACAGGGCACAGTGGATAAGTGGGCTGGAAGTGAGAGCAGAGAAGTGCAGTATTATCCCAAAGTGGTATATGCTAGAAAAATCAGATAACTTCTGGAATAAAATTCATAAGCCTTATCTGTATAAACTATTGCATGTTTATTATGCACTAATACTACCTTGCTACTTCCCTGACAATATACTCATTTTAATGTTCTTTGCTTACTTCAGGGTTTTTTTTCCAAAATTCACGTTCATTCCTTTAATTCCTTTTGTGTCATGTCCACTTAAAAATGGTATGCTAAATTAAGCACTGAACATTTATTCCAAGTCAGTTGCTGAGTTAAATGATAAAATATAAATTTGAAGCATTTTTTATAGACACACTGACTGTTAGCTGAAGGGACATACTTGGATATATGGTTTCTCACATCCATGCCTAAACTTGTTGCAATAAGCAGTTGATACCTAATTTCACACATAACCCCACGTTATCTGGATAATCAGGAAAACATGCTTTTCCTTTCTCTTGACATACTACATGAGAAGAGGTACAGCTGAGCACAAGTTCATGTTCCTGAAACATCCTAGGTATTGCATCTTTGTTGCTTTGAGTAAGCACATTCTAGTGAGCAGTTTGGGTTTCCGTAGCCAAAATGCCTCAAAACAAGACTTTTTGCCAAGTTCATCTCTTGTCTGTAAAGGTCTTATCCTTTAGAGTAAGAAAAGTGTCAATGGAAGGTCCTCTTAGATGTAAGCAGGCAAAAGGGAAAGTGATGCATTTGATCCATTGCATGGGTCAGAACATGTCTACAAAGAATTAATTACGCATTTGTTCACAAATCAATACATGTGACAGTGAAATTGCTGGATACCTGTAGACAATGACAAGCTGTTCTGTTCTGGTTCTGGAATTAAGGAGTTGGTTCCTTTTCACCCTTTCTAATACTGCACTGAGTTGAATTTTACCACATCATCAGTGTAGGTTCTAGAGTAAGGTTTAAAATAAAGAAAAAAAGAAAAGGGCTTTTTCTGGTCAAGAATCTGACCGGCATCAAACTCTTCTTTTATTAATGTGAGACGTGGTTTTGATTCTAGCTGGTAGGGCTAAAAATTTCCCACGCAGGGTAGTCAGTGCATGTCCTTGTAGTACTGGAAGTAAGAAAAACGTTGTGGATTTTGTATTAGGCATTTTTCCAGCTGCTTGCATCCCAGAACTTTACATTCAGGTGCAAACTGAGTGGATTTCTTGTACTGGACAACATAAACTTGTAATTCTGCAAAAAGTGTTAGTATAATTTCTAGCTAGAAGTGGCCCCATCAGTTTAGTTTCCAGGTGATCCCAGAATACAGGAGCCTTGCAGAAGAATTGTCTTGTGTGAGCCACTGACATTCCCCTTCAGTCATAATGTTCATGGAAGGTTCAAATGTGGTGTTTTTGAAATAGCTGCTCCTGTCGTTTGCTATCCACCTGCAAAATGGAGGCAGCGAGATTTAAGCAAATGTGGAAACAACTTTCACTTTCATCTTTATCATCAGAACCCCAGTGTGAGCCCAGCAAACACTCATTTGGAGAGATGCTCCTGTATCTCACAAAGTTCTCACCTGGTACAGAAGGGTGATTGATGCCTCGGATGTGCTGTTGAGGTTGGAGTTCCTGAGAGAACGGAAAGATTTTGGAGAGCAGCATTTGTGCAGTTTATAAACAAGTTTTTTCATGGGTGAAAGGATTCACTTTCTGTTGCCACTTTCCATAAGATTTTACAATTTTTTTAGCAGTGAGATTTTCATGTGGATGTAGCTAAGGTTAGTGTTGGCACTTCTGTTAAGTGCTGTTGGCCCATGAGTAAATTCCTGGAATAACCAAGAGTTGTATCTATAACATTTGTGAGCCATCACTTTGGGTGGTAAGGAGCTTGTTGCTTTGCTTAAAAGAAACTGCTGCTGAAGAGATGCGGTGAAACATTTTTTCTGGTCCTGAGCTATTTGTGTGATCCCTTGAAGGGATAATAGTATGGCTTAAAGAATGTAAACCTGCAATTTTTCCTTAAGGGAATCCTAAATGTTCAGCTTCTTGAGCTATTCAGCTGTTGGGTTTTCTTTCTTTCTTCCCTTTTTTCTTCTTTTTTTTTTTTTCCTTTTTTTAAGCAACGGAGCATGTTGTTTTAGGAAAACTGAATTTGATATTTAACACTGCCTTGTGTGACATGGAAGCACAGGAAGTTCTACTGTGTTTCCTGGACAGAAGGTAAACTTTTACTTTCAGCACATGCCTGCTTGGGAATTTGGATTAGTAATAGCTAGGTTATGTCACAATTTGACAGTGGTGTTTGTCCCTTAAACAGGGGAGAGAGAACTGATCTATTCAAAAATTACCTAGTGTGGGGTTTCTCTGTGGTGTTAAGGCTTCTCCCCTGCTCCACCACTTCAGTCTTCCGCTCAAGTGTATAGTGAGAAGTGGCTTTGCTTTGAGGAAAGATTGATTGGTGGGAAGTGTTACTGCAAAGTTAATAATGCTAAAATAGAATCCATCTTAGGAAAAGATGCTTGCAAGTTATTAATGGAGAACGGGCTTTATCATGTCATTCGTCCTGTTAATACATTCCATCATTAATTGTGAATCTTGTTTTTACATCTTTGTCAAATTTGTCTTAATTTCTTAAGTTAGATCTGTAGGAGGATACTTTTGTGTCAGGATAAAACACTGTGACTTTGCATGATTCACTTTTTCCTTTTAAAACCAGTTTTATTAGAGAGCTTAAATAATTTTCAAATTACTTGGATATGTAAAAATGCAGATGTGTATCCAGCAGAGCCTGCAAAGATGCAGCAGACTTTTGAGGTACCTGGTTACAATTTTGGTAAATCTTTTCTGGGCTCTTGAGTTTCTGCTTTGGCCTAGTGGGAGCAGCTGCTCTGTGGGCAGGTCACACATGGGTCCATAAAATAGCCAAGTGGGAAAGGTTGTATTATGGGTACCAGTTGTACTGCGCTTAACTCAAGTTTCATTTGTTTACTTTCCTAGTGTTGAAAAAAGCATAAAATGACACATTTAAGTCAATGGTATGGCCAGCATCTGATAACAGTAGTAGCTGGCTTGCCAGATGAGGATGCGTCTAAATGCTTAGCTCAGGGCCAAGCAGATGCTTGCCTGGATAGTTGAGCTTGGAACTCCTGCTACTCAACAAATTAGGTTTTCTTCCTCAAGCCTTAGGCTTCTATAAATACCACCTTGGCTGTTTTGTGGATGTGGGTGAATGGACCAGTTAGGAAATGAACTGATGCAGAAATACTCCAAAGGCTGGATCATTATCCTGAGAAAAAATTGTTGAACAGTCCAGCTGTCCTGCTGCAAATGGCTTCTGAAGCCTCTTAGTGCCCCGTCCCCTGTCTGGGAGTTTGACCCATGGTGCTGCTGTAACTGTAGTTAGCCCAGAGACTGAGTGTTTTTTCGGGTGGGTCTGCCTTGTAAGGAAGCTGTTTTTCTAACAGTCTTTGCTTGCTTTTCACCAGGGTCCATTAAATAGTGAGTCTTCCAACCAGAGCTTGTGCAGCGTGGGCTCTCTGAGTGATAAAGAATTGGAGGTAAGCAGGCACAACTGCTTGGGGTAGCTGGGTTTAAGGTGAACACGATCCATCTCAAAGCATGGAAGAAATTATGAGAGTCAGTGACAGTTGTCTTAGTTTGGAGAGTGAAAGGGACCAGGGAAGTATTTAGCTTGACCCTGCAGGCTTTCAACTTCTCTGTGAAGCTCCTCCTTAAAATTTCCCACCATTCCAGGAAGGTTTTACCTAATCCCAAACACAGCATTCATAAAAGCTCGGCTTGGAAAACTGTTTTCAGGTCATTGGCATACATTTTTGGATGCACATAAAAAGCCAGAGAGCATTAATGGAAAAGTTTGCCATAGCTGTCAAAAAATGTGAGTTTGCCTAAGCCTGTACAAGGCAGAGCATTTTGTGGGTTACTCTGTGGAAGTGTGGGGAGGTGAAAATTGATGCTTTGTCCATGGTTAGTCTCACTTCTTTAGGATTAACTATTTCAAAATACTCATTAAAGCAGCAAAATAAATTGTAGTTGAATTTTTATTCTAAAATTCTGTGTTAGTAAACCAAAACCTCAAATTTAAGTGCATTTTCTTACGCATTTCTTACTAACTTCCCCCATAGTTACCAGGTAAGTTTTGGGTCATATTTCCCTCTATTATATGGCAGTACTAGTATGAGGGGCTTTTGGTAATGCAGTATCTTAAACTCCATAGAGTAAGTGTAGATAATAGTGAAAATCTGAGTATTCATTCTTTTAATTGTTTTTCTTTTTAATGAACTTCTGTGGAGAGATATAAATTGACCAAGCTGACATACTTGAATCTCCCATTCCTTGCTTTTTCAGTCTGTAACAGATAATGTTGTGTGTCATTTTTGTTATGTAAGTACTTGAATGGAAAAACAACTTAAACTGATTCTCATTAATATGCTCACAGCTCCATGGAGTCTGTAATGGAGGCTGTGGTGTTACAGTCACGCCAACGCTGTTCAGGAGCTGCTCTTCACTACACTGAGGAGGCAATGTCTCTGACTTTTACAGAGAGGGGCTGGAGCAGCAAGTCTCTAGGTAGTTTTGGAGTTTTCAGTCCCCTCATTCTAAAAAAGTATCTTGCAGACACAATAACCACTTTTGTCTTAACATCCCCTCCATCCTCTTACCAAAACAACGCTCTGTCTGTGAGTGCCCAGCTGGTAACACGGGACTGTAGATGTCCAGCACCCACTGGGAGTACGCAACCAGGTTTAGATTCAACTTTGTCCTTTTTATCCTACTAAAGGAGGGAGATTGATTTCTGTGCTCAGTATGTGTTAGTCTTTTGGTAGAGATCTTTAAAGAGGGTACTTGAGATTTGGGTTTCCAAAGAGCACGAAACTTACATTTGCCACAGACTCTCTGGCCTTGGCTTTCCCTCCTCCAGAGCTGTGTTTTGCACAGCATTTTTCTCCCTGCCCCCAGGCTATAGTTCAGTGGTGGCTGCAGTGATTGGAGAACATACAGCTTGGGAATTATTTGGGGCAATTTTAAAATGACAATGGGTAATGGGAATGACAAGACATCTCTTTCCAGCAACCTCAGTGAGCTGCTTCCAGCGCTGCTTCTCAATGTCTTCAGCAGGTTTGGCCACAGATGTGACCCTGGGGATGGGGAAAGCACCAGGATCTCCTCCATTCTCATGTTTAGGCTTGCTAGCCTCGTACAGACAGATAGGCATGACACTTCTGGAGCCCTCAGGCCTGTCAGCTGTGCTCTATGTTGTGCCTGTGCATAAATAAATTGATTGTGCATAAATCCACTGATCAGCTGCCCATCAGGTCTCTGGATGCTCACAGAAATGGCATGGGCAACTGACCCATGGCTTTAATGACATCTGGTGACGAGCAAACAGAAGTCTAGGTGAATTGCTGCATCTGTAACAACTTTGTCCTGCCTGCTGTCCTGGGATAGTTCTTGCAGCCATCTGCAGTGGGCTTTGAGAAGAAGCATTACCTGCAGGCAAGGTGAATTGGCTTAAGAGACTGTGATTGGACTGCAGATTTGGATGTCAGTACTTAAACCTCTCATCATTATTCCCCTTGTGCCAGTACTGTGATCACCTTGAAGGGGTTTACGTAGGTTTTTATAAATGTTTGAGCTTGCTCTGCTAACCCTGTAAGGTCACTGGCTTTGCAGCAGCTGAAATAGAAAAAATAAATTACCTCCTTGTTAACCACATTCTCTCCCTCCTGCAGCACATCTATGAGAAGGTAGCAACTCTTTGAGAGCAGTTGTTTCTTTAAGTACCAACAATAGAAAGAAATTAACCAGAGAAATGAAATGGCCACTGGGGATATGGAGCGGATCATTGCGTGTGGACATTTTTTTAAATCTTGGAATAACTGCAGTAACGTTAATTTTGAAGTATTGTTTAACAGACTCCCGAGAAAAAGCAGAATGACCAGCGGAATAGGAAGAGGAAAGCAGAAGCCTACGAGACCAGTCAAGGTAATCCATACTCCGACCTTGCCAAAGGATTGCCACTTGCTTGGTAACTTGGGCACAATGTGCACAGGCAGTGTCCTAGGAAACTAATGGCTCTTCTCAAGGGTGTGTTGGGCAGCTTATTATAAACTACTCCATGATGGTGTATTCTCTTCTGGGAGCCTTGTTACCTTTACTGGCAGGAAAATACTTGCCTTATTTGCACAAACTCTTGCATTTTTATGGGACAGGCTGCCCAGAGGTTTCGTATTCTGCTCTGAAGTGTTGTTTTGGTCCTGTGTTGCTACATATACGGCAACCAGACTTCAGAATACGGCCTGTACTCTCTTCATTGCTTTCCAAGACGCGTGCCTGCCTTGTTGGAGCAAGTTCTCGCCATAACAAATCAGGAACAAGCTGTGCCCAAGCAGGCAGTGCTGTCCTGAGTGGAAAACCTGATGTGTTCAATCCAAGCTCACATTTTCTAGCTAATGGGCAGAGGGGCGGGTTTTGAGTTCTTTCATTCTTCAACAAGAAAGTAATGAGAATTGTGTTGACAGAACTGCCTTGATAATATGATAGTAAGAAAAAAGGACTAGGTTTTAATGAGCTGATGTTAAGCCACTGCTAATTATCTCTCAAACTCTTACAGGAATGCTTGTGAGAGATCTAATATGCAGTAATTTAGCTGAAGGCGGAGGAGTAAAAGTACCCTTTGCTCTCTCCTTATCTTGAAGGACATTTTGGAGCACCTATGCAGCAGTCAAGACCTTCAGTGTTTTCCAAGTACTTCAGCAAGTGCAAATGCTGTTTGATTGGATCTGACATGTTTGGAATTGAGAGTTAATTGAATTGTCAACTGTAGAGCCTCCCAAAAACAGCACAAGGGCTGTAACCCTGGGGCGGGCTTTTGTCGTGTGGAAGCTTTGTTGTGATAGGTGTTGCACTGAGCAGGAAAAGGAGTGTCAAAACGTAGGAGGAGATTTAGGATGGCATGGTAACTTCTCTTCTTTAAAGTACAACTCTTATTTTAATCCTTTGCTTTCCTTTTTAGGGAAAGGCACTCCTAGAGGACATAAAATTAGTGATTACTTTGAGGTAAGAATCTTTTCATTGACAAATCTGCCTTAATTCACATTTTGCAAAATCTGTGGATAGAAATTTGTGATGTGACATGTGTTACTGATCTGTCATGGGGATCATGGATTGATGATGTCAGCCTGATATGCTCAGATCTGATTAGGCAGAGGGTATGAGGAAATTAATTTTTAAATTAACCGTTAGTTGAACAGTTGATAGGGCATTTTTTTCCACTTAAGTATAGGTTTGAGGTTGATTTCCATTGGAACCTGCATCTCAGTTAAGGCTATCTCTAGGTTTGCAAACAATTTTGATAAGGATCCAGTGTTGCAAAAGAGCCCACCTGCACAATCCTGCTGATTGGAGTGGGAAGTTGTTTACAGAGTTCCCTCTTAAGAAAAACTTCCCATGGGAGGCTGGCGCCATAGGGGCCAAACCCCTCCCCAAAACAGTGATGGACATTCTAAAATCAGTATTCTTTTTGCACTGTATAATATCTGAAGTTTATCTAGGTCTGCACAATCCAGAGCTGTAGCTTTTCTCTTAAGTTTGTTCTTTATTTTATGAAGTAACTTGGAGTCAGAAATTAAGTGCTTATTAGTGCTTACTTCTTTCCAGGGTAAAATTTTTTATGAGCAGTACGCTGTAGGGGTTTCTGTGCCAACTGCAGCAGTTTCTCAGCTCCTTACCTGTCCTGCCTCTTAACAGTGACTGGCACAGGTGCTTCAGTGGAGATGAACATTCCCTACCACTCCTGTGGTGCACATCAGACACGTCTCCTCACAGGGAATGGGCTTCCTAATACCAGAGAGTAAATAACTGATCCATGGCCAAGCATGCAGGTTTATATATTTTTGTGTTACAAAGGAAAATGTACTCAGTGCATATACAAGTGTTTGTCTTAGGTACTTCCATTATTTTGAAAACTCTGTGATCTGTTAAGGTTTTCCTCTTAAATTTTGTTCAGTTTATGTAAATTATTCTCTGAAGCCTATATGGCTTCATTTTTAAGGTGAATGTGTTTCTTCTGTCTGTGTTAAATTTGGTTAAATGTAGTATCTCTGTGGAAATCCTGACAATCAAATCTGTTTGTGTGTGCAGTTTGCTGGGGGCAGTGGCCCAGGAACTAGTCCCGGTAGAAGCGTGCCACCCGTCGCCAGATCCTCTCCACAGCATTCCCTGTCCAACCCCTTGCCGGTGAGTGTTCTTGGGGACACAGCTGGTGACCTGGTGTCAGTTAACTTGATGGCCATGCTTCAGACAGGTAATAAAAGGTTGTGGACAGGCAAGTGTCTCTTGGTGAATGATTTGGCTTGTTCTCCATTTAAAATGTGAAACTGGGTTCTGAGAGCAAAGCCATGTCTAGGACCCTTGGACAGCGGCTAGTCCAGCCGTAGCTGTCATGAATATCTGGGCTTAAATTGTACAGGATGAATGTTTCTAACATGCTGTCTGAGTACAGAGGGATGCTGGTCCTTAATAAAGGTGGAACTGACCTGTTAGTTACCCTTTATTCTGTTCTAGCACATGAACTTCTCTATGGAGTTGGGACTATGTTGTGTGTTTGTGCAGCACTAGTCAGGGCTATTCTGATCTTGATTGGACCCCTTGGGTATCTTGAGCAATGTGCCCACCATAATTATTTTGGGAAGCCCGTTTACTTCTGTTCGTGTGCGCATGACTTGCAAGGGGCATTAGCAAAAGCTTCCAGAGAAATGTGTTTACGTGCCCAGCTGGTGCTGGTTTTTGGCATGTAATTTCACTTTACTTGCAGCATTTCTGTGAGGTCTGGATGTGAAGAAGTAACAAGTGTTTTTAAACCATTTTAGGACAGAGCAGCTAAAAAAATTTGTTGCAACTAGCAAAGCAGTATTCAGAGGCTCTGTTGCCTGGGCTTTAGTAATGACCATTGGCTGGACTCCTCTTCAAAAATTTTCAGCATTTGTTGTGTGTCACAAAAGACTGGAGACATTGTGGGAAAGGTTGGTATTCCCAAAGCCAAATGCAAAGTCTTCAGTGATTACATTATTCTGCAGAGACCTTTGCCACTAAACACTGCTCAGAATTCCATGTGTTGATAGATTTCAGAAGCTTTGTAATGCTGCTTGTAGGGAGAGCTTCACATATGCTTCTAGATACTTTTTAATGTTTCTAAAAATTAAAATATGTCTTATTAATTGAATGGACTTTCATACTATCATGTGTCAATTCACTAATACATCTCTTTAAGGAGAAGTTAATGAAGAAATAGCATCTCTGAATGTTGCAGATGTGTGAGGGATTAGGGACAATTCATTATTCAGGCAGATAAGAACCCACAACGGAAGAAGTGGATTCTTCCTTTGGTTTTCTTCTTCTATGCTTGTATATGTTGAGTAGGTACAAGCTGAACAGAGTGTTTCTGATTAATATTGACGTCGCAATTAGTTTCAGCCAGGCCAGTTTGCTTTCTCCTTACACAGGTGCTTATCTGCTGTTCCTTGCTCTTGCAGCTAAACCTGTGATGTTTGCTTATTCATAACAAGCTATTCTGGGCCTTTGCAAGGTCTGTCCTCTTCTTACAAACTGAATGTCAACAGTTTGATCTAATCCCCAAAAAAATGAGGGAATGAGTGAAAATTGGAGGACACTGTCTTACCCATTACAGGTGTTAGTAATGATCTTGGAAGGAAGCAGAGTGTTAAAATGTCTTTCACATGATACAAACCTCCTCCAGATATGAATTTATCTGTACTGTACTGGAAAATTTCTGCAATCAGAACTTGTAGAGGAATTGTAATGGCCTCAGGATGTAACTACTTCTCTTCAAATCTCTTGGCTGATTTGAATTGCCTCACTTCTCATTTGATTAGAATGATCTGCAGGTCTTGAGACTCTTGCGAGGCCACTGTCAGGCACAAGCATTCTTTTGGGGAAGGAAGAAGCGCACACTTGGAATTGGTAATGTTAACCAGAAAACAGGTTGCAATTTAGGTTTTTAAGAAAAACTGAAGCCTGACCTGACTGTTTGCTTTCTCGGAGGTGTTTGCCTGGCCTGGAGTTACAGCTTGGAAGGACTTGCATGATTATTACCCAGATTGCCAAGTTTTAGCAGTGATGGTGTGGCTTTGGAAGCCAGGGCGTTGAGATGGTGTGTGCTGTGATCAGTGTAGCTCAGATAATTCTTCTTGTTAAACTCAGTTCCTTTACCACAGTTGGAAAACTAATCTACTACAGGAGAAAGGAGCTGGCCCTTAACAGATGTAATGAACCTTTAAAGGATTTTGGTAATGAATTAGTACTTTGCTTACCTTGCAGGAGATGGGCCCCAGCTGTAATGATAGAAGTGAGCATACCCTTATGTCTGGGTCCTAGACATGGTTAGGTTGCTGACATTTAGCACTTCTGACTCAGTTTACTTTGCCAGAATAGCAATGTATCATGAAATTGGCTGTTTGAAAATGAGTCCTTAAGAAACATAAAAAATTATAATTGTCAATGCATCGACCACAATCCCAATGTAGATTTTTGGACTTGAAATCAGTCTCCACTGACTCTGAAGCACATGTATTTGCAAAGGAAGAGGATGTGTTAACTCAAAAGGAAGTCTCTCCTGTGTGTTCATTTGTTAAAGAGTTTTTTTCAATTGTTAACTTCATTTCCTTGTTGCTGCCTGCCATTGGAACTATGACTGCAGGAGTCCTGTGTGAGTTATCAGATCCTCACCATGCTGCCTGCTCATTCATGAGCTGCTGCTTCACTGACAACAGTTTTGGCAGAGTCAGAGAATCGCTTCTTTTAATTAAAAAAAAAAAAAAAAAAGTAGTTCATTGTCTGTTTTTTGACTGTGTTGCAGCGGCGAGTGGAGCAGCCGCTGTATGGGGTAGACGGCAGCGCAGCCAAGGAGCCGCAGGAGGAACACTCTGCTCTGCCAACGCTGATGTCGGTGATGCTGGCGAAGCAGCGGCTAGAGAATGAGCAGCTGGCACAGAGGGGAGGTGGCCTCTGTTTTACTTTTGTCTCGGTGAGCAGCTCTGAAAAGATTTGAATCCTAAGGCATGTGTCTAGTTAAGGGATGGGGAATTTGAAGCTTTTCTGCCCAAGTGCAGCCTCATTTTTGCTGACCCCAGTCTGTCACCTCTGGTAAGTTCATCTTCCTTGTGAAGAGTTCTAGGTCCCAGGCTTTGCTTGTTTAAAAAAATGGCGTGAGTTTTAAGTTAACAGCTCAAAATCTTGCCTAGATCAAAATGATGTCATCTGAGGGGATAATGTGATAGATGCAGACAAGCAAAAGATTGAAGTGTAGTCTTGTTGCGAGAAGTGTTTGGTTTAGCCTTGCTTAATCTCAGCTGCTATGAATTATATCAGGCTTTTAAAAGCTTTGTCTTCAGCAGGTTGGACCAGGCTTCTTGGAAGAAACTGACACTGCTTTTACTGAACTGTATCTCTAAAGCGTCCTTAAACCTGAGCATGAAAGTGTGGTGCAGGCCAGACTGCAGCTCCAGTGTGGAGATAAATATATCTGCACAGGCACTGGTGGTCATGCTGAGGGACATGTAACAATACACAACTTTCTTTTACAGGCCCAGCAAGGCAGCCCATCATCTACCGGATCAGGGAACACTGAGCATTCCTGCACCTCCCAAAAACAGATTTCCATCCAGCACAAACAGTCACAGGTATAGCTCACTAGACAACATAGCTCTTGGATGTGAGGTTGAAGCTTGATGCAGCTTGTCTGCTGTGCTAGAGGGTGCTGCTCGTAGTGGACTTGATGTTTCCAGTGAGAAGAGCCAGTATTCCCAACTCCATCTGTAACTACTGAATGAAGTTAATTGCTCTGAGCTTTGTTCCTCATCCTGTAAAGAACATTTTCAGTTGCTGCTGCTGGAGTTTGTCCAGTCTGCTACTGAGGCTTTTCTGTGTCAGTGCTGTGGGCAGTTTGTCAGCTGTGTGTGACTGTGCTTGGGAGAAGAACACCTCAGCTCTGTCTGTTTCTGCTCTGTTGTATCCTCAATGTTCTTCCTCTCTCTGGAAGTGAAGGTGAGAAGAAAAACCTGAGTGATAGTTGTGAATGTCTCTGTTCAGGCTCTGGGTCTGTTCAGGCACTGGGTCATGGTCATGTTGCTTACAGTACAGATCACCACAGTCTTGCTGGCAGCTCTTTGACCTCTGCAGAGTCCACTCATAGTTGGAATAGTTGTCCTGTCAAGGTGGAACATGGTGTATTCCTGAAAGTGCTTCCCAGCAACTTCACTGACGTGGAGTCAAGAAGAGGAGTAGCTCTTCTGGCTGCCCTGCTATCTTTTTGGTACCTTTTAAATTACTGAGATTCTTTTAGCTGTGTCATCTTCTGTTGCTTACCAGGGTGCCCAGCTCTATCTGCAATGCACCTGGTTTATCTCTTCTCCAAGCCTGCTTTTAGTCTTCTTTGAATTTTCATCTCAGATCTCTCTGTGTCTTCCCTTGAGCAATATTTAAACAATCATTTCCTCACACCCGTCTGTGTCAGATTA
This sequence comes from Pyrgilauda ruficollis, assembly GCF_017590135.1. Taxonomy (NCBI): domain Eukaryota; kingdom Metazoa; phylum Chordata; class Aves; order Passeriformes; family Passeridae; genus Pyrgilauda; species Pyrgilauda ruficollis. The sequence goes on from NW_024514432.1 coordinate 817,895, forward strand.
TTTTGTTGCTGGGAAGGTCCATTCTCCATTAACCCTGCAGGTTGTACAAGTTCTCTGTTCAAGGACAGCAATCCCCCACCTGGGGGGTACTCACTTGCTCAAGTCTGGGCTCTGTTTTGCCACTAGGGTCACATTTGTTGTCTGTAATGTTAAAATATTGGTTTGGGAAGATCCCTGTTTCCTGACAGTTTATGGAGAGGTCTGTGTGTGAGAATGATGCCACAACTCGAGAACCTGCCAGAGATTATGTCAATCTTTGCTGTCCCAGCACCTGTGCTTAAAACAGTGGTCCTGCCTGGAGGAAAAAACAAAGGGTTTTTATTTTCTTCTGTGCTTAACACACCCACAAGTTCTGTGTTCTTACAAGACATTAGCTAAACAAGCTTTCTGCCAGTGTTGAGCTTCATGATATTCCCCAGGGGTCTAGGTGGGGCATATATGTGCAGGACAGAATCTAGGAAGATGTTCGGTGGCGTGATGAGGTCCTGTACACATTCTTGGTTTTTCCCTCCCAAGCCTATTAGGAGTTCATAGAATTAAAAAATAGATACACTTCAGTGATTCCCAGCTTGAATCATTTGTGGCAGTGCCAGAAAGAAATCAACACGATTTCCTCAGTGTTTTCAGTTAGTGCTAGGGCCCGAGTGCTCTGAGATGACTTGGGGTGAAGTCACGTGTAAGGGTGTGACTTCATGTGACATGGGGCAAGCATGTCTGTGCACTTGCCGAAGTGAAATAACAGTGACTTACTAAAGAAACTTTCTGCTGTTTGGCCACCAGCTGCACCAGATTCTGCACAGACATCCTGCATGGTGCCTCCCATGGCAAAGTGTTTCCTGCAGGCAAGGAAGCATGCACCAAATTGAGTCAGACCTCCTTGTCTCTTGGGATTTTAGACCCATCTTGCTTGATGTGCCATGCTGGCAGGAGCTCTGTTTGAGCTTTTCAATACTTGGGCATATGTTGAGAAGCAACAGTTAGCCAAGTTTGTCTCTTACTCCATGGTGTTGGCTTCCAGGCAAACTTGAAATTTGGAGAATAGTTATATAACAACTCCACAGGTAAGCTTCTGCAATCTCTTCTCAGAAATGGAATAGGTGCCTGCTAACACAAGTGTGAAATCTGTGTGTACAGTCCTGGAGAGTTTCCTCTGTGTTGACTTGGCTGTTTTAGATTCTGTATTCAGGTACATACTGACTCCTCCCCCTTCGCCACCCTTTAATTGAAGTGCTGAATCTGAAATATTCAAAGAATATAGTGTGTATCTTCTGTTCTTGGGTATAAGTCTCACTTCATTGCTTTACTGAAGGTATTTGAGATGTTCTACATCCCATAACCTTTGCAGATAGTTTTCACTCAAGAGCTATAAAGCTCCTGTCCCCAGTGGGTACTAATACATCAGTTTATCAGAAGTAAAAGCTTGTGCCCAATATTCTTGCTGTCAATCTGTTACACTATTTTAAGATGAATACCTGTGTTTTTTGTCAGGACCGCTTTAGAGCCTGCAGGTGTTGTCTTTGTCTGCTGGTGGTTGTGTGTGCTCATGAAAGATCATAAATTTGAAACTCCAGTTAAGGACTGGGATTTGGTGTGGGTTTTTTTTCTTAAGCCTTTTTTCTGTGCAAGCTCTCCTGCATAGAGACCACCAAAGAGTGTGCAAAACTCAGCTATAAATGTAAAATTCACTGGACACAGAGGATATTTTAGGCTGTTGAGAGTTACCAGTTTGTGCTCTTCAGAGCTCTGAGCTGGCTGACTGCACCTCCTGTGTTGGAGGAGCCCACCATGCAACAACAAAATTAATAATGGAGAACATTCTTCCCCTGAATGTCAGGATGCAGGGGATCAGTTCTTCTGAGACCCAGCAGGGGGTTACACTGGGACTTTAGTGCTGACTATTGAAACATTATCCATTTGTCTTAAACATGGTTTATGGTGATTTTTCCCTACAGTCTGACCTCACAATGGAAAAAATATCTGCACTAGAAAACAGTAAGAACTCTGACTTGGAGAAGAAGGAGGGGAGGATAGATGACTTATTAAGAGTAAGTATTTAAAGTGGGGCAACTCTTCTAAATGCTGCTATTTAAAGGTGCTTAGAATGCTTGTGCCAGCCAGGCTACAGAGCAGGGGCTTGTATACCAGGTGTAGAACCAACACTTGCAAGGTAAAACAAATCCAATAATCCCTTACCAGCAGGATAATTGTCTGGCCTGGGGGACACTGTTTGGGCGTGCTTGAACCTAAGCAGAGTCTGGGGATGTACAATGCAGAGTTGTTGTAGCTCATTGTTTGTGTCCTCAGCAGTGCTGGCCTTTCTTTGATCTGTTGCACACCTGTGTATTTTGCTGGTTAACCTAACAGATTTCTCTGCAGAATTCACAGAATCATGGAATCATTAAGGTTGGAAAAGACTTTGAAGCTCACAAAGTCCAACCATCAGTGTAGCACTACCACCATGTTCTCACAAAACCATGTCCTCAAGTGCCACATCTGCATGTTTTTTGAACACTTCCAGGGATGGTGACTCCCTTTTCCCTCCACCCAGTTACTCCCCTCTTCTAAGTCCTGAGGAGCTGACTCTGCCTTCCGTTTGGCAGCATGTTCACCAGCCTCTCAGTAGCCTGGGAAGCAGTGTTCTGAAATGCTCATTGAGGAGAATGAGACGTGTATAGAGATGAGAATATCCTTTGGCCAAACCAAAGGAATAAAGTTCTTAACCCATTAGTATTCTTCAGTAAAAGATAAATACCTTCAAATCAAGGATCTTGTTTTAATGAAGGAGTTCTAATTGACTTAGCTTTCATCAGCTAGGAGAGGCAGCTCTTGTAAAGTGTTGGAAAGCATTAGAAAGCACATTAAAGGGAGTAGAGGGAAGGCTTTGTGTGTGTGGTCTCAGCACCTGAAAGAGCTCAGTCAAGCTCATTGGAGACATGGGGCACATGTGTGCTTGTGGGAAACAATCCATGAGGCAGGAAATAGTTGTTCGGTTTTTTTAAGTTATTATTTTTGCTTTTACCAGACTATTAGTTGGAAGGGAAATGGTTAAATTTAGCTCTGTTAATGAAAGTGGTTGCACGTACAGTCCTGCTGCATACTGTGGTGGTGTGAACCAGCAGCTGCCACTGGGAGCAGTCTGTGTAGAAGGGCTGGTGGAAAGTGACTCAAACAAGAATTTACCTGAAAATACAGTTTCCCCGTCCTTTTACTCTGCCAGTATTGTGGCTAAAGTGGGAGGATAGTCCAGCAATGACCAAGCTATTTTGAGACTTCGTAGCTGTGGCAAGGTCTTAACAACAACAAAAAAAATTACAATACTTTTGCTTGTCTTCAGTCTCTTTGTACCCTAGTTCCTTACGTGTAAACCAGGATGACAGAACTTCTCTGTTCTAGAGGGGTGTTAAGGTGTGAGCAAGTTAAAAACTTAAAGAGTTTGTCTTGGATGTTTTGCTAAACAAAACCTGTTCTTTTATCCTGCTGGTTTGCTGACTTTAATCTGATCCACATGGCTTATTGGAGAAACTTCTTCCTAAGTGATGCTTAGTTTAGCTCTTCTGAGTGGTTTGAAGTCTCAGGCTTTGTTCTCTGTTCATTTTTAGGCCAACTGTGATTTGAGACGGCAGATAGACGAGCAGCAAAAGATGCTGGAGAAGTACAAGGAGCGGTTGAATCGATGTGTAACCATGAGCAAGAAGCTTCTTATAGAAAAGGTGAGCAGGGGACATCTCTGCAGCCACAGTTCATGTCCTTGAAAACATCTCTGTCTTCTTAGCAGTAAAAACCTGCTGCTGTTGCTTCAGTGATAAACGATAACTGGAATTCTGTCTTGAATTACTTCTCTGCAAACAGGAATGTAATCCAAAGACTGAAGTGGTTCACAGTGTTCAGTTTTGGTCACTTTCCACAGTGGCAGAGTGATCTCTTGCTTAAATGAAAGCACTCTAAATGCAGCAGGCATTGCTTGATTTGGAAACCCATACACTTGAAAAGCAATGCTGTGCAGCTCTGGGAATGCAGGAGAAATGTCCCATTGCATGGAATGTGCAGTGGAATTGCAGATATGCTCTGGGACATGGGCAGGCAATTTAGACCTTTCAAATGGCAAAGTTGGAGATCGTTGCTTTGTGTAACACTAAAAACACACTGGGGACAGTACCAGGTTCACGAGCATCCAGCCTGGTTCATTATGGAAAGATTTCCAGCTTTCCTGATGGTTAAACAGTGTGGGGGTTTGTTTGCTCTTTCACCTGTTGGCCAGTTATACCTATTGTTTGTGGGTACTGGATGGGCAAAACTACCTGGCTGCTGGCTGGGACATGCCGTCTGTTTGAGTTGATTTTGTCACAGAGCTGATTGTTCTTGGCTGAGCAGGGCTCCCCTCTCCAGAGTGGTGACCTAGCTGAGATTGTGTCACTTCTGGACATGTAGAAGACTAGGACTGAGCTGGCTGATCACTGTATCTTAGTCTTAATAGTGATTCAAGGTACATTTTGTTTCTTCACCTCCCAAATAAGGGCCTGGTCAGAACTGGGCCTGCAGTCTGTCTGAGCTACTGATACAAAGAGACAGTTTTAAGCCTACTGCCAGGCTGATCTCAACTGATCATAGGATGGGTGAGCTGCCCAGGTAGTCCTCAGGAGAGAAGAGTGAGGCTGAAATGTCATGATGGAGGTGAACAAATGCTGCCAGACCAGTATGAAGCCCCAGCAATAATTTGATCAATGATATCCAGCTGGGTTTCAGATAATCAGAACTGAAATGATAGAAAGTGGAAAGAATTGATGGAGATTTAAAATGCAGCACAGCCCTTAGCTAGTAATTTATGGCTTGTATTTTTACGTGGCTTTATTTTGCTTTCAGTCAAAGCAGGAGAAGATGGCATGCCGAGATAAGAGCATGCAGGATCGATTGAGGCTGGGGCACTTCACCACAGTGCGGCACGGCGCATCCTTCACCGAGCAGTGGACAGATGGCTATGCCTTCCAGAACCTCATCAAGTGAGGACAAACAGGATTGCCTTTGACTTCAGAGGCAGAAATGGAAAAAAAAACAGGCAGTTGTGTGTGATGTCTTGCACGTCAGAATGTGAGAATGGTGTGACTGATGCATGGAAGGATCAGATAGGAACTCCTGATAGTGGGGAACTTTTTCACACTGAAGTGAGAAATCCATTTCCACTGAAACTTCCAGAGACTTGAACTGAAATGAAGTGGTTTGAGTTGGCCTCTGGGCCAACTGTTACTACTTGTTGGGAATCCTCAGTACACCCACCCAGCTGTGTAGTGCTTGGGGTGGAGGGGTGGACCAAAATCTCACATATATTGTGAGTCAGTCAATTTGATTTGCATCCTTGCATATATTAGTCAAAGAAGACTAATTAGCTTGCACTTCCCCCCCACCCCCACCCCCCCTTAAGTAGAAAGTATAGAAGCTTGAAAGAGAAAATCCATACTATTTAACTTCTTGTGCTTTCTGGTAACAGTGATCAAAGGGGCTGCAGAAACCTGGAAATGAAGATCAGAGACCCTTCATGCAGGATGTTAATGGAAATAGTCAATTCCCACCTGGCCTAGACCTTTAAGTAGGACTTGGCAAATTAATTGCACTAGAGAGTTATGTGTGATCCTTTAAAATCACACCACTTCTCTGTAGTCTGATAGGGAGGTGCAGCTCTTGTTAGGCACAGATTAAGGACTTTATAATTCTTCCTTCATTTATGCTGGAAGTTATGGAAAAAATACTTCTGGAATACTGCAGTGTCAGTCCCTTCTTAAAAGGGAAATAGGTAAGCAAATGCTTAGGTCATTTAGACTTGAAATTTCAGGAGTGCTCTTATCACTGTAAAATGTTTCAGATAATCTTTTTATCTTGGAGGAGTGACAGTTCCTTAGTGAAATCAGGAATGATGTTGGTTACATTCCAGAGAATTTAGGATAGCTTAGTTGTACTTTTGAAGTGTAAGGATACTTTCTCAGATGGTGCCAGACTTCAGGAATAGTTTTAACAGGAAAATCTGAGATGCTGAACAGAGGCTTTTAGGAAAAAGTGTGTGGAAAGTTAGTGACTTGCCATTGGATCCTAGGTTTCCATGGGGTTAGCAACTCCTTTGGATGTCCTCTGTATGAATTAAGCCTTTCACTTACTGGAATATTTCTGTGAGCCAGGAAAAGAATCCCGTTTTACGTAAAAATACCTTTAAAACTCTGACTCATCATATTTGGCGCATCTCCCTTTTCTGTACAAAAATATTTTGTTACAAATCTTACAAGTGCAACTGATTGGAAATTCATGGGTCCAATCTAGTAAGAACAGATGCTGAAGACAACCAAGTGCACACCCTGAGTTATCTGTCATGTTTTTTCTCCTCTCTGCTTTTCAGGCAGCAGGAAAGGATAAATTCCCAGCGGGAAGAAATAGAAAGACAACGAAAAATGTTAGCAAAGCGGAAGCCACCCGCAATGGGCCAGACCCCTCCAGCAAGCACCGAGCAGAAGCAGCGCAAGAGCAAGACTAACGGAGCAGAAAATGAAACGTAGGTTCTGTGGCCTTCTTGGTGCATGGCAAAGCCACATGCTTTGATTAGAGCACAAGATATCTCCTGGGAAATGGAAGCTTGCCCTTGCCTCCAGGCTTCGCTCCATGCAGAAATGAATGTTGTGGAATTAGCCTGGCATTCAGCAACATCTTACTCCAGTTCTAAATAGTTTTCATTGACATAAAATAAGGATCATTGCTGAGTCCATACTTTGTATGAGCTTAACTTTATTTTTTTTATGAGTCCAGTAATTTTTTCAGTATTCTGTTGTGGTCAGGTTTGAAAAGTGGGCTCTGACTTTAGTGTTGTAAGTTCAGAATTGATATCAATATCAGGGTATACATGGTGCTTTATTTTAAGGAAAACAAAATTGTACACATTCAGAAGCCTTGTTTTTTATATATTTACTGTGGAGAATTCTGAGTTAAGAGTTTTGAAACAATTCATTTGGGATGCTGAAGCAATAAGATGCTCTCTGTATACACCGTGCATTGAGCGTTGGCCTGTTCTCCAAAATAGTTCTTCACACATACGTGACTCAGGGAAATGGTGGAAGTGCTGCTCTTCTCATGTGGTTTTTTTTTTCCCCCTGCCTCTTTTGAAGTTACTGGTGCTCTAAGAGACTTGATATTCTTCTAGAGTAAAGCTGGGGCTTGAAAGAAATTTAGAACATTATTTTTTTCAGAAGCTTTTGTGAGTTGAAAATACATTTAGTCAGAGACTTAGCCGTGCCTTCTCCTAGTTCCCTTTATAGACTTCATTTTATTGCTGTAGGCTAATACCATAACCCTCATTGACACTTTTCATTTTTTGTTATTAAATCTCCTGGGCTTGACTTGACCTCAAAGTTCCAGAAGCCCTTTGAATTCTTGGTCTTGTGAAGCAAAAGCTCCCACTGCCTTCACAGTCTCAGCAGAGATGGCACAAGGCTGTGTGAATCCTGATATTCAGGGTGCCCTCAGCTCCAGGGCTGTGCCACCTGTGGGATACAGGTGCCTACAGATCAGGTGGGTTGTGTTGGAGAGCACTGTGTGCTTTCTGCAAATAACTAAGTTGGTTGGAGACATTTCCCCCTCATTCTGGCTAAGGGAGCCTGAAAATAATTAAATAAAACTTTAAAGTCATCCTTTTTATTGCCAGGTTTGAGCTGGGAGAAGCAAATGCAATGTCTGTACATTGATATTTTGAAATATTGCTATTCACTGTGGTAACCTTTCACTTCCAAAGGGCAGGATGAGCTTTCCCTATTTTTGTGGGCTTCTTTTTCTCCAGCAGTCTGATGCAGCTGTAGTGTTGCTTATTCTGGAGACATAGCAGCACGGATCCTGGTGTGCCCTGGGAATCCTGGTTACGTCTGTGATGCTTCTGCTTGTGCTGTGAGCCTGCCTTGGCATAATCCAGCTTTACCATGCTCTGCTAGGAAGCCTCTTGGGCTCCCAAGACTTTTTCTCTGTTTCTTACTGGTTTATCATTCTTCACTGATACATTTTAGGGTGATATTTTTGTGGTTTAGAAAAGCTTCTTGTCATGTACTTGATAAAAACTGCTTGCCCAGGGTATGGATATGGTTCATATGGAGTGTTGTAGCTTATGTAAAAACACTGGGGTTTTTGCAAGTCAGCTGTAGCAACTGGACTGACTGACAACTTGCTTAATCATTAGTTATCCAGTAAGTGCATTTGTTGGACAATTGTGCATCAGGATCAAAATTTTATGACCTCTGGAGGGAGGCTTTTCATTGTAGAACTCTTACAGAGGCTGATTTTTTAGGCAATTTAAATATAAATGTTTCTAAAAGTTGAATGAGAAGCAGACAGCCAAGTTCCATTTTGATTTTTGGTTCCTTTGTGGTTTATGGCTGCTGCTGTGTCTTAAAAAGGAGAGGAAGGTTCTGTGATGCAAATTTAAACACAAGCTCTCCCAAAATGAGTTTTCTAGCCTGTGAATGAGAAAAGAGTTTTCATTCAGAAGATTTTCATTATTCTGCTGGGGCTGGTTGAGATTCATTAGGGCAGCCTTCAGCTGTGCTAGAGGTAGGTAGGGTGTTTCTAGCATGTTTCTGTGAAAACAGGGCAGTGTTTGTCTCAGAGCCCCCTTGACTTCTGTGATGATTGTTGTGACACACAGCTATTTTGGGCATTGTTAGCCTGGTGGTGCTCATTACATCTCTGCCCTAATGAGTAGACTGATGGTGTTTGTTATTTGTGCACAAACATATGTGCAAACCTTGTTGCTGGTTTATTCAGTTTACTCATTGTTCTTTATACAGCAGCAGCAACCAAAGAATCACAAAGACCTAAACTCTTGGGACAGTCTTTTAGATTATGTGAATCTAATTAAAATTCACACTGTGTACATGAATTAGAATCGTAGAATCACAGAATATTCTGAGCTGGGGGGGACTCCTAAGGATCCTCAGGGCCATCAGCAGTTTTATAAGAAATGAGACAACATGTGACCGTCTTTGGTACTGACTTTGTTTTTTATGTATCTTTAATTTGTAATAAGCAGTTCCTTCTGCTCAAGATTCTTTCATAGGGAACTTGGTTTATGAGTTTTTCATTAAATTTATCAGGTAACAACTGCCTTAGGACTTGTTTTAAGTACCTGGACTCTCTGCATTATCAACAGAGGGAAGTTGGGACATTTCAAGATGAGCACTTGATGAGCTGAATGCTCTCTCCTCTGAATTTACTGAGTAAGGTCTCCCTGCACAGACACAGGACTTGGTCCCCCCTTGAAAGAAGTCGAGGTGTTGATGCTCTGGAAGCCTCCTGCACTAAGTGTGTGAAAAGTACTGTGTAGAGCATAATTGCTGTTGCAGAAATCCTCCTGGGATGTGCTTTGAACTCAGTTTAGGTTTAAGAGAAGATATTTGTATGCTGTCATATGCAGGTCTTGTTTACAAGAGTGAGCAGATACAATTGATAAGCATGTCATAGCTTTATGTTCACATGTGATACTTTTACCAAATTCCTCGATGGTAGTAATGAGACAATTAATATAGTGATTCATTTTTCTAGTCCTAAAGACCTCAGTGTGTCATTGCATTTCACTAGTGATGGGCTGTGTCACTGTTTTAATGTAAGGCTTTTCTTTGTCCTACGTAGCATGCTTGGCATGGAAAAGAGGTCGAAAACATTATGAAACTTCTTTTGACCAACCACCTAGAGCAGAAACTTGGCACATAATTTACTATCAATAAAATAGGGATTATTACCCTTATCCCATTGCTTCTCCTAACTACATGTGAGGTCAAAAATATGATAAAGTAGATTTCCAAAGGTTTCCCTGGAAGCTACTTGGCAGAACCTGGAACAGGAAAAAGTTCTGAATCCCAGGTCATTGCTCTGTTTGCAGTGGCTGTGTGGCCAGGTGTGCTTCTAGTCTCAGAGTGAATGCTGGATTGAATTATCCAGCTTTTATTACAAAGAAAAATTTGAAAATGAGTCAGTAAAGCAAACTTTACATGGAAAAATAAGATGTGGAATATTTGAGCTTCACTTTTCTGCATTTAGATTATGGTTTAGCTGTCTTCTTTAAAAGTCAGTCAGTAGCCTAGATAGATGTTATTAGGTACTTGAATTTGAAGTTAATGGATATTGTTGAGGTTTAAGGTTTTGTTCTCCTTTAGATTGATTATTAAAAAATACAGGTTGCCGAGTTTACCTAAAATTTTTTGTGCTGGCTGTTGATCTACTCTGTGGAGTTGTTACTTCCACTGGCATTGTGCATTCTGCAGATTGTTCACTTGATGATGTTTGGAAACCTAATATGTTGAGTCTTCCTTTTTCATGCAGGTTAACATTAGCAGAATACCATGAACAGGAGGAAATCTTCAAACTCCGACTAGGTCATCTTAAAAAGGTAAGAACTAGTTGCAGCAAAGGCTTTTTGTGCAGTATTCTGTGAACACAAGAGCATTTCTCTGTAGAGGTCGCTACTAGTTTGATAATCAAGAGGGTTTTGCACTTGAAAGAGATAGCCAGAATTTTATAATAGTTTTTTTGGGGCGGTGATATTCATAGAAGATGTTCTTTGCTTCAATAAATAGCTTTCTCTATCCTTAAAGTTAGGATTTCATGCAGAAATTCTACTTTTTTGATACCTTTTCTGTCACTGTGACCTGCCTGGTGGTCAACTCTGAATGTGTGTAACATGAGGGAGCAGTAAGGAATGGACCAAGGGAAGAAAACTGTAAAAACACAAAAAATAAATGCAAGTCATTGACTTTTCCAGTTCTTTGTAATATTGAGTAACCAATGTTATCACTCCAATAAAATCTCTTGGGCTGTTGCAAACTAGTCCTGTTCAGGCAGTGGCAGTGCATGTTTGTTCTCAAATACCTTGGCCTCAGTAGGAACTGTACCTGCAAGTAAGGTTATATTTAGATAAGTGGTTGGTTACCTTGAAAGTGATTGCAGTGACCTATAAATAAGTTTTCTGGGACACTTCAACAGTTGAAATTCTGGGGAGAAAAGATGTCTTCTGCCATTTCCTGGTTAGGTGTGATCTTTGCTAAGGCCAAGGTGTTTTGTTTTGGAAAGGAATCAAAGAAGAAGTAAATGTCTTGTTGGAGCGCCCCTTCCTTTCTCAGGTGGTGCTCGAGCTCTGTGTTTAGTTTTTTTCCTGTCACCTTGGCACACAAGCTGAATGCAAGGCCTTATAAATGTATCTGTACTTCTTGTTATTTTCTGTGGAAGGGAAAGTTACTGCACACCCAGAATCTGCTGGCAGTCTGCCCATTATGTTTTATTGACCTGTAAACAAAGAGAAGTGACATAGGCAGGAGAATGCTGCTGGCATGCTGGCTCTACAGGTTCCATATTGCTCCAGGGGATTAACTGCAGGTCCATCTATCCTGGCATAACATTGCCACCCTGGAATGGAGGAATCCATTTGGAAATTTACCTTAATAGAAAGTGAAGTAATGTGTTGGGATCGCGGCATTGTCTGAAGCTGTGCTTATCCTTCTCCACTTTTGGAAACTGGCTCATTCTTTATGTCTAAAAATAGAACCAGTTGGAAAGGGAAGGAGTGGAGTCACAAGACAGATGGGTAACAGTGTCCCCTGAGTCACATACACAAATTGTACTGCTCGGGGAGCACGTTTGAATTGAGGTTTGCAGCCCTGGCCACAGTGATGTGAATTCTCATGTCATTTTTGAGGGCATCAGAACTTCCAGCTAGACAAACATGATGTCAGAACTTCCATGTGGCATTGAGCAACACTCTGACCTGTTTGAGCAGTTACCACTAGTAGAATATAATGTCATTCTCTCACACTTCCCATCCTGTCCAGATGCTGCCCTATCCCATATGTCATCATGACATCCCTGTTCTTACTGCTGAGGGCTGTCTTCTTTCTCTTGTTCCACCAGAATTGAAATTCCTTCAAAAAACAGCTGCATGGCACTTATTCAGGGAAAGAGTGAGACCACAGCAACAAGGCTTCTTAATTACACAAAATGCTATAAACAAGGAGGTGTAAAGATATGTCTCCTCCTGTCTGTGTAGGTGTGAACAGAACTGCCCAGTCAGTTTTCATTCCTGTTACTTGCCACATGACTGCAAATTGACTCCGACCATCTCTCTGATCTCCCAGACAAGTTTTATGCCAATAACCTCTTCAGAAATGGAATTGCATTTGTGTTTCCATAAGTCAGGTGGAAACACTCCCTGCAGTACCTTACAGAGTGTTGTGTTTTCTTTTTGGTTTTTCCTTGTGCAGGAAGAAGCTGAGATCCAGGCAGAGCTGGAACGGCTAGAGAGGGTTAGAAATCTGCACATCAGGGAATTGAAAAGGATACACAATGAAGATAATTCACAGTAAGCACATGGGATTCAGGGATAAGAACTTAAAGTAATTTTTTATTTGTTTTCTTCATAACGAGAAACAATCTTCATAATCTTTTACTTAATAATTTTTAAATTGATGTTATAACTCAATAGTCACTTGATTGTGGGGTGGTACGGGTATAGCTTGAAGTTCATGTAAGACAGGCTTCCATGTCCATCAAGGTGCCCTTAAATAGTCTTTCATTGGTGCAGAGTGATCAAATAGCATCAAATTTGTCAGTCATTAACACAATTATATTTCTCTGTCTAAAAGTGAAAATGTCATTTCTTAGATGTGCAGTAGCTGTAATTTATTGTGCAGAGGAGGTCATTATTTCTGTCTTCTTAAACTGTGTCTTTCTTACCAGATTTAAAGACCATCCAACGCTAAATGATAGATATTTGTTGCTACATCTTCTGGGTAGAGGTGGCTTCAGTGAAGTATATAAGGTAACTTGGAAGTGGCAATCTGTTGTAATCTAGATCTGCAGGAAGCAGAGTTTTTACACTTGTTTTCTCAATGCTTTATGAGTTATGGAGGGAAGAAAGGAATACAAAGGTCATGGTGCATCTGGCTTGGATTATACCTCAGAGTTGAGATTTTCAAGGTGCTGGCCTTGTCCTCAGGGGTCAAATTTCCTTCAAACGTGTGTCAAAAAGTGTTGCACCAAGTCTTCAATTTTTGTTAGGACAGAGAAGAAAACCACTTGTTTCTTCACATTCATCGCACAAATACCTGCAGTGGCTAAGCCTTACTGAGATGGCACAGCAAGTCTGAACATCTGTGTAAATAAGTGAAAATAACTCCAATAATAAGAGCAAAGCCTGTACTTCCTGAGGGTACAAGGCTCTTGTGCCTCTTTTTCTTGTGCCTTCATTTTACCCTCTGAAATAGCAGACTGGGGGCAGTGTGTGTGTAGTTTTGGGAATTCCTTAGAGCTGAGGATTCCTGGTGTCAACACACTTAACAGCCAAGACCTGGAATACTTTGGTGCTTGTTATTTGACTATTACACTTAGAGCTATTCCAATTCTCAGAAATTCCCCATTTGTACTCAGAAGTTTAGAATTCATGTTGAATTTGTCTAGAAATAATTGTGCCAGTACAAATATTGGAAACTTCGTGGTGCTTTGTTTTGATGCAGCACAACAATAGAACCTAAACTAAGGGGACTAGACTGCTCAGATGGGGACGGGGGATGGGGAAGTGTGAGCTGTGTCTAAGAACTTTGAACTGCTTTGCTGACTAAGCAGAAAGTTTTGGCTCCACAGATGAAAGCAAGAGGGCATGAATGTTTCCTACATGCCTGCTCTTAAGAGTTGTAACTCTTTGTTATTAAAACAAAGAAGTGCGTAGCCCTTCCTCTTGGCCAATCTATTAAGCATTAGGAATCAAGTAGACAACTTTTGAGATGAACACACATTATGCCTGTTTGCTTATCACAGCATTTTGTCCTGTCCTGGAAATCATTATATTATTGTTGCTGCTCTCAGGCAAAGTAGAAGATTGTGATTCTGCATTGCTCTGTGAGTGCATTTTTAGAGGTCCATTTATTAAGGACTGTTTAAATAATAAAGAAGTGGAGGGAAGGATAAAGCACAAGATCACACAGCTCTGCTAAATTCTTGAATTCTCCAGCTTTTATATGTGCTGAAACATTATGCTCTAAGTTGGAGAGCTGAGCTACCAGTGTGAAACAAAGCATTGAAAAATCTTCTGTATTTTGTTGGTTGTGTTTTATTAATCCAAGTGTAGAAAATTAATTTTGGACTTGGGGCAATAATAGCAGTGTCTTTCCCAGTATAAAAACTGTCTATATTTTGGTAATTTGGTCTTCCTGGTCCTTTTGTAACTCTGGTAGTAAAATGCCAAAATCAATGCAATGCGAGTTAGATCCCATGGGGAAGGTCAGATCAAAGTGCAGAATATTCAGTTGTTTTCAAAGTTGCTTGAATTCATTAGTGCAACTTATCAAATCAAAATGTGGGTTTGCTTTTCCCTCACTCTGTTTTAATGCTGATTTCCTCGGTGGGGATATTGGTGTTAGAGCTTGTCTGCTTTTGCAGTATTAACTTGAGCCTGTGATTCCTACTGATTTTCAGCTCTTCTCTCTGCAGGCATTTGATTTAACAGAACAGAGATATGTAGCTGTGAAAATACACCAGTTAAATAAAAACTGGAGGGATGAGAAGAAAGAAAACTATCACAAGTAAGTGAGTTTTTAAAGCAGACAGCAATGTTTCCCAATTCCTCCTGCATTTGGTTATCCAGTGCCTGTGAACAGTCTGCCAGTTTTGTTTCCTGTCTTTGTTACATTTCAAAAGCTACTTTCTATCCCAGTAGCTACTTGCAAAAGTTCTGATCAGATTGGAAATGTTTTAAATGTGTGCATACGCACACAAAGTTTTCTATAAGCCCTGTGCCTCTGCATTTTAAAGCATCAGTGCTCTGTGAGAAAAGTGATGAAGTGGCTTCTCTCTGAAATGTTCAAGCAGTTCCATGGGAACTGGTTTTTCCTCCCCGTCTTTCAGGTACACACCTGAATTTTGCTCTCTGGAAGTCTCCCCCTTCCCTTTGTTCCATAGAATCAATGATCATAATTGTGGCTTTCCACTACCTGAAGGGAGCCTGCAAGAAAGATGAAAAGTGACTTATTTACAAGGGCCTACAGTAACAGGACAAGGGAGGAATGGCTTCAGCCTGACAGAGAGCAGGGTTAAATTAAATACTTCGAAGAAATTCTTTACTGGAAGCCTTTTGCTGTTGGTAGCTCTTGTTCCCAAATGCCATGGCTTAGATAACTCTTCAGAATGACAGCCAAGCCTTCTCTATAGGACTTCCAAGATAAAGCTGTGTTCTTAATTCCCCAACAAGTCACTGGGACAAATTAAGCTGAATTTGAAGCCTGGAAATTAGGCTGCTAAGCGTCATGGAATTCTTCTAGAACTCGCTGATTTTTGTATTCAGCTGTCTTGGATCTCTTAAGGATTTATGAGGCTATTCTATTTTGGCAAGCAGTACCATTAATCAAGATGAGTTATTTTGTAGCATTGCCAGGGTTGGAGCTGCACTGGGGTTTTGTGGTTCTCAAGAGCTGTTCTGTGCAGTTCCTCCTTCACTTGATTTGTCTCGAGCTGCCTGAGGAACATGCATGGGTTTGATTGAAGCTGGATGCTGTGTGGTGTGTCTGGATTCACTATCTGGAGAAATTAGAATTAAGTCACTTGTATGACTAATACCCAGACTTTGCTGTTTTCAGACATGCATGTAGAGAGTACAGAATTCACAAAGAACTGGATCACCCTCGAATAGTTAAACTATACGACTACTTCTCACTGGATACTGACTCGTAAGTTGTGTTGCTCTGTCCTTTCCCATGGTTTGACCAATTCACTAAAGGCAAAGTATTTAAAACTTTTCAGGAAAGTCCAGAAGGTGTTCACACCAATGTTAGACTTTGCTGCAGAGATAACGAAGGTGTACTTCCAGCATACACTGGTTTTCTGGAGACTCCAGCTCACAAACTAATGTGGTATATTCTATCAGATGTGGTGCTTTACTGGTAAATCCTGCTCTTGGCCCTGGGCAAATGCCACAGCTGATACAGCTTTTAGCCTCTGGGTCTTTAATGGGGAATCTCTGATCTTTGTACTCTTGAGCATTGAGGCCTGTGCTCCTGGTAGCTTACTTTTAGAAAGGGATTCATAGGCTGAAGGACTCTTAATTTAATATATTGGCCAAATGGGTGAGTTACAGACAAGCAGTAACAAAGTGTTCTGGTTTCTATCAGGTGCCTTAATTGCAACAACTCCTGTTTTTCTTTCAGGTTTTGTACAGTGTTAGAATACTGTGAGGGGAATGATCTGGACTTCTACCTGAAACAGCACAAGCTGATGTCAGAGAAAGAGGCACGATCCATTATCATGCAGATTGTGAATGCTTTAAAATACTTAAATGAAATCAAACCTCCCATCATACACTATGACCTTAAACCAGGTATGCTGTGCTGGCATGCTTAAGGATGCTAAGAAAATGTAATGGGTTACAGGTAATATGAGGCAGTTTCTTTTGTTCAGACAGCAAAAAGAAGACAGGGCTGTCTCAGAAGGCTAACTTGCAACAAGAAAAAAACCATAAACCTTTGGAAAATGTGTAAAGGGTGTTTTCTGCCAGAATTGCAACACGAATCAAGGAAGAGTAGCATTTTCAAGAATGAGACCTTGAACCACCAAGTGGCTGTGTTAGTTTTCTTAATGTCCTGCTTGTGTTCTGCTGTTGAGAGCTTGTTATTGCTTCATAAAGGCTCCCACAATTAGTGGTGTGCTTCATGTTCCCATTCTTCTGGCTTGTTCTTTCTGTAATCATCTGGCTGAGAATTTGATGGCAGAAGCTAATTTTGAAATGTTTGTTTTTTCATATTGTGTGTCAGCTCCCAAAGCTGAGGACACACAGTCAGATGGCTCAGGTTTGCCTTTGAGTTAATTCCCTTAGATCTGCTGGGGAGAAGATCCTCCCCAAAGGGTGTTGTATATTTCCCTTCTACCACTGGGGCAGAGCCACAAGGGAGAAAATGGAAATGCTCCATTTTGGGATGATGCATATGGGCTACATAGCTTTTTTCCTAGTCCAGTAAATTCATCCATCTCTTTGGGCAGTTATCCCTGGCTTGTCTCCCTGTACTGGTGACACCTCATCAGCATTGTGTAACTGGTATGTGATGTGGTTTGTTGCATCAGCATGAGGAATGTGTACAGGAGATGGTGCTGTTGCACTGGTTGTATTGACCCCGTTTCCTCCCTGGCTGTTCCCAAGTTGTCTGAGCTCTGCCTGCAGCTGCCTAGAGCTGTGATTCATCTGCTGCCATCACACATAGTTTTGCTGTTTTATTGTAGGCTTGGAGAAAAACAGTGATGATCTGACTTCTTGATGGGTTTATGAAAGACTTGCCTAAGCCATAATTGTCCTTTTTGAGCTTACAAAGTCACTGAGAGCACTGTCAGGAAGGAGAGAGTTTCTGGCATGTTGAGAAGACAGGGCAAGTCAGAATCTCTGGGCAGAATGAGTCATAACTGTGTATGTGTACTAATCCTCCTTTTTGACCTGTCCTTCCAACAAGACCTTTGGGAGGGGTCAAAACAGCCTGGGCTTGAAGCTCGTTTGGCTAATAGGGCTCAGGATCTGGAGGCTCCAAGCAGTATGAGGTCACTAGGTCATTCAAGATGAGCAGATCAGCTCTAGCACTTGATAGTTCCCGAGTTGTCTGTGAAGTTCAAGGTTTTGAGAGTTAAAACATCTGGTGTGCAGTTCACTGTAGGTCCCTTGTCCTTGTGCAGTGCAGGGCTCAATGCAATTTTATTCTTGCTGAATGTGTGTCCTAAGGGCTGTTTCCTTCCTCTGTCTAGGTAACATTCTTCTAGTCAATGGTACTGCATGTGGAGAGATAAAAATCACAGATTTTGGACTTTCCAAAATCATGGATGATGACAGCTACAACTCAGTTGATGGCATGGAGCTGACATCGCAGGGTGCTGGTACTTACTGGTAAGCAATGCCTGGGGCCCTTGCAAGTTAAGATCAAGAACAGTTTATAAACAGCTTTGGAAGTGTGCCAGCTTTGTGTGTGCTGCTGTTAGCTGTGATAGCTTGATACACTGGATGTTTGAGACCCTGGAAACTGCTTTTGTTGTTCACACAGCTCCTTTTGAGGCTGGCAGATTTTCACTGTTCAACAGGTCAGCGTTTGAAAACCAGCTCATATTCAAAAGGCTGGTGAAAAGCTGCATATGCTGCTGAGATAGTGAGCTCTGGAGTGGAGCTTGGCTGCTCTTTCACAATCCAGAGTGGCTCTGTCTCGCATCTTAAGCAAGATCGAGGGAAATACTGTACCTATTTGGAAATTCAGGTGCATCAGGGAGATGAAAAGAGTATTCCTCTGAAATAAGGAGGTGAAGATCCATAGCTAGCTCTCGAAAAATATGTAAATCTCACGGTTGTTTATAGCCAGAGCTTCACCTGAATGTCATGTTTTCAGCAATTCTTTATCTTCTGTGCCAAGTGTCACTGTATCACCCTTGGCTGAGAGCAGACCCTTGGTGAGTGCCACGAGTGTGACTCTTAGATGTCACCCAAGCTGCAAACTGTCACCATGAGCAGCAGAAAATTTGTTGAGCCTTTATGTGTTGTACAACTTTGTTTTGTTCCTAAAAATTAAACTAGCTGGACCCTGAGTGAAGCTGAGTGTCTTTAACTGGGGCATGTCATCTGGGGTTGTGTTTCTAAAAATATGGCTGTGTGCTTTTCATTGTGGAATTGTTGGCCAAGCCCTTTCAACAGCAAATAGGAGTTCTGAAGATAAAAGAGAATGGGCTTGTTTTACGTGCTCTGGTGAAAAGAAACTGACTGTGCTGACTAGCTCAGAACACGAGTCTCTGTAGAGTCCTTGGGATCACTGTTCCCAGAAGGAGTAGGCATTGGTGATCTTGGCCCAGAGATGCACAGAAATTAAATGGGACCCTTGAGTCCCAAGCCAGTATCTTACCGTAGAATTTTCTATTCCAAAGGAAATAATCAAAAATACTTGAAGCTGCTGCTCATAACTTCTTAATGCTTCCTTCTAATCAGGTATTTGCCACCAGAATGTTTTGTGGTTGGGAAAGAACCTCCAAAGATTTCAAATAAAGTTGATGTCTGGTCAGTGGGAGTCATCTTCTATCAGTGTCTATATGGCAGAAAGGTAAGAACGCATTTAATTTCTTTTCTTAGTGGTGTTTCCTAAACCTTTTGGGAGGCAACCCAGGCTTCTGCTTCCTTCTCCACAGACTTAGAATGTGCTCCCTTATCTCCTTGTCATCAGTTCCAGGGCAGAGTGCATGCTGATGGAAGTGGGGAGCATAGACTAGGCTGTGTTGTGCACCTTTAGCATTTCCTTCAGAAAAGACATTCTGCAGAACATTTCTTTCCACCGGGCATGTTCCCACTGAGGCTGTTTTGGGCAGGACAGGTGTGTCATTTGTCATCTGAGGTTTTTGCTCTGGTCTTGTCTGTGACACTTTCCATGCCCTGAATCTTTGTTGGTCTTAATGGCTGCAGGTGCCTGGGGAGAAAAAAGTAGGTACAAAGACCCACTTTAGAAGTTTTTAGGATGGCTTATTTGGAAGGGAAAAGCATGGATCAGGAAAAGGTCATTTGTCAGCTTTATGACAACAGGAAAGATAGGATGGAGAAGGGAAAGGAGTCCATGGGTTCTTGTTTTTGGGAGTCCCTGGTAACTAAGTGTTGTGAAAGCTGGGGCTGACACACATGTGCTGCTCAGTGCTGTCAGTCAGACACGTGGAACCAGCCCAGCAGAGATGAGTGGGTGAATCTCTGCCAGCTCAGATGGATGACAAATGCTGTAACAGACCAACAAGGTCTGGAAGCAGGTGGAGATCCCTGCTGGGCAAGCCAGACATGTTCCAGCTTGATCCCTTTTGTTCAGTTGAGCATGGGAGCAACGTGTCCTGGTCCTCTGGTATCCGCAGCACCTTCCCAGCAGTTGTGGGCTGCTTGCCTGGAAAAATGCTGATGTCAGGTGATGATAAACAGTAGAGCTATGGGATTTTTATGCCTGTCACCAACCTTTAACAACTTTTTTCTTTCTTTTGGTAGCCCTTTGGTCACAACCAGTCACAACAGGATATTTTGCAGGAGAACACAATCCTGAAAGCTACTGAGGTGCAGTTCCCTCCAAAACCAGTAGTCACACCAGAAGCAAAGGTAAATCTGCTTGAGGGTCAGGCAGCACAGGCAGTTCCAGCCTCCTGATTTTCATAAAACCAGCAGGAGTCCTGTGTTTAATGCTCACCTATCACCTATCAGTGGCTTTGCATGTCCCATCCTTGGAGGTGTTCAAGGCCAGGCTGGTTGGAGCTCTGAGCAGCCTGGTCTAGGGAAAGGTGTCCCTGCCCATGGCAGGGAGGTTGGAATGACATGAGCTATGACGTCCTTCCAATCCAAACCATTCTGTGATTCCATGATTACTGCAGCTGTCAGGCTGAGCACCGAACACTGGGTGCCTCTGCCCATGCTTCTCCTGGTCCAAAATGAGATTTAGTGCAAGAGCTGGGCTGTGTCTAGGGAAGGAATTTTGGCACTGGGATTGTCACACTGGCCCTGCTCCCAAAGAATCAAAAGCTTCCTGTTTCTGTAATAGAAACTAATTCTTGCTTTGGCTTTGGGGTGCTGCAGGCGTTCATCAGGCGGTGTCTGGCCTATCGAAAGGAGGACCGGATAGATGTCCAGCAGCTGGCCTGTGACCCCTACTTGCTGCCTCACATCCGCAAATCTGTATCCACAAGCAGCCCAGCTGGAGCTGCAATTGCATCAACCTCTGGATCATCCAATAACAGCTCTTCAAACTGAGACAGAGTAATAGGCCAAAAACTGCTTGAGAAGCCGGCAAAAAGACTTTCAGAAACACCTTTGGAACAGAGGAATCCACAAGGGTCTCAAGAAACCTGTACCAGGTGCTTTTTTCCCTTGCTTTTTTCCATCCATAGAGCATGACAACATCAACTCTCATCAAGAAAGCCTTCAGCATCTAGGCCAAGCCATGTGGATAGGAGATGGCTTAAGGTTTATCCAGTCAGTGACCACAAAAGGGTGGCTGCTCTGAGCAAGGAGGGGAAACTCAAGAAAAAATACAAAAAGACATGGTTCCATGTACTGTGAACTTCTGAACATGCAGCCTTGGGGAATCCAGGACGCCGTGTGTGCTTCATATGAAGAATGTGGACTTTGGAAAAAGACTGGGCTAGTCCAGTGTTGATATTTAAACATTGTTCTTTTTCTTTTAATAAAGTTTAGGTAACATCTCCTTGAAAAGCTCGAAGCACCAAGGTTCAGCTGGGGATGGTATATGACTCTTTGCCCTTTGGAGGGGAAAAAAGTTGATCCTGCCTGTTCTTGGCACTAGAGTTAGTGTTTTACCCCTAATTAATTTCAATTTTTTTAAAATAACAATTTTTTGGAAGAAAACAGTTTTCTGGTCTCAGTGAAACCCGTATTAGCAGGTTTGTGGCAGTGTCCATTCTGCAGCTGGTGCGGCTTTCTGCTCCTTTGGGATGGTCTCTTAGGAATGATCACCTTCTCAGGAGGGTGGTGAAGCCCTGGGAGGACAGGCCTGCGTCATTCTGTGATCAGAGTGGATCACAGCTCAGGCTGCCACAAGGTCTCAGCTGCTGCTTCATCACTCTCACAACAGTTGCACTGTTTTAATGTGTTGAAGTGCTGTTGTTTTTGCAGACCCAACCCATCATGCTCATATTGCTCTCCACACTTGTGAGCCCGATCTTGGCTGGCAGGCAGAGAGCCGGTGGGGATTGAAGCATGGCTCAGGTGTCACAGGTGTGATCTGTGCCCACACAGCTCTCTACTGATCTTGTTCATGTTAGAGTGTTCTGAAGCTGAAGCCTTGTCTGCTCCTCTCTGTTGGGTGACTTGGCAGCAAAGCTTCCTCTCTTCCTCAACAATTTCAAACTTGCTGACTCATGAAACTTGCTGCCATCACTGCATCCGATTTCAGATGGCAGGGAATGAGATAATGTTCTTGAAAGGAGCAAACACCCTAATTATTGTCTCCCTCATGTAGTCTGCATGGGGGGGTCTTGTACCTTCAGCTGGATCTGCCTGCTGTGAAATGGGAGCCTCCCACTCTGCTTCCTTTTCCCTCCCACATAGAAGGAAAACTGAAAACACAAAAAGCGCAGCAATTGAACATGTGGCGGCCAGGTTGGAGTTTTCCTAACATGTGGTGGGTGTTCTTAGCCAGAAATATTTAAAGATGCAGTGTCAAGGAGTAGGGTTTGTCCTGGGGGGGGATGAGCCCTGCACTACTGCAATTCAGGATGCTGGTTAAAAAACAAACCGCCCTGTGCGCACTTTCCAACCCAGTCGCTGGACCACTGTGGGCTGGGGGATCCTTTGTGGGACAGCTCCAGGATTGTACCCACAGCTGTGGCACCTATTGGGTGACTCTGTTACCCCACTGGCATCTCGTGGCAAGTGCTGTTCTCTATCATGTGCACTCAGAACTGCCACTTGTCCGCCTTATTGTAAGCCATCATCTGCAAATACTGTGCTTAAACCTGATCAGGAACTTGTTAACTGAGAAATGGAGCAGTCTGTTGGAATTAAGCAACAGGCCGGGGAAGTGGAGAACTCTGCTGCTTTGATTTTTCTTACTATTTTTTTAGTGACTCTTGGGCTTTTAATTGGATTTACTCCCTTGCAGCTGCATTGAGGGTGGTGTCTAAACTGCTGTAGTGTTTTATACAAAGAACAGAAATACTGCATTTTTAAATCCTCAGCCATCCTCTCTTAGCCCTTTCCATGCCTGCTGCTCTAAGCCAGAAGTTAATTGTCCAGCAAGGAGCTTCAACATGTTTATTAAGCCTCTGTCAGGAGAAATCAGGGTTGGTGCTTCATCCCATTTGCCGAAACTGGTGATTTGGTATCTGTCCGCGTCGGGGAGAATTCTAAAAGGGTTTTTTTCTATCCTGGTCCCATTGTTTCTTGGCCATCCAGTGTGTGCATCTCTGTGGGTGTGATTAGTTTTGTGTCAAAAGCATTTATTCCTGCTGCGCGACACCCATTCAGGGCCAGGGGACAGCGACGGCTTTTTGGGGCTGATAGCAGGGAAGAACCCTGGTAGAATTCTGGCTGCAACACTTCCCTTGTTAAGATGGGTTTCACTTCCAATAACAGACCCTATTGCCACATTGTTCATTTACTTAAAGCGTATGAAGAATTTGTAACTTAAACCAGGCCAGACTGTTTTGGCTCTACCCAACAGATGAGATATGGATATTAAAATAAGTTTTAAGAAACTGATTTGCTTGGCTTTTACTGTTTTTCTGCTCTTGGCATTGGCATGAGCTCTCTTGCAGTGGCTGCGCAGAGATGACACAAGACAGGATGAGGAAGGGTGTATTCCATAGCTCAGACCAGTGAGATCTCTGCATCAGAGGGGGAATTGCTGAAAATTACTGAGTCACTTAATTACTGGTATTGATCTTGTCCTGGAATATAAATTATAAAGCTGAGGTGGATTTGTCCCTCATTTCCTGTAGAATAGCAGCTGCCCTTTAGAAGCCATGTGTGTCGAGGACATAAAACCACCTTTTCTGTTTATGAAAATCTGTGGGTCACAACCCCCTATCCACTCCCCAGCCCATGGACACCCAAGTCTCAGTCACCCACAATAACCACCCTGAGCAGTGATGAAACTCTGCTCCTTTGATTTCTTGGGGCTCGGCTTTGTCAGCTTTAGGAACACAACAGAAAATTAAAAAGGACGGTGGTAGCTGAAGGTGTTCGAGTCCATTTGTATCTGGAGTGGGGAGTGCTGAGGCCCAGCTCACTCTGTTGCTCCTCCGTAGGCATGTGCTGGCCGTCCCCAGGCATTCCCCAGGAGCCAGGGCCGTCCCTGCCTCCAGAGCTGCTTCCTCAGATAAACAGTCACCAGGCCCCAGGTTACTCTGCAAACCTGACCTGACGATGCCTGAAGTCAAACTCAGTGAGTGCAAGTGAAACCAAACACTGAGCGAGCTTGGCTCCCTCCTTGCTGCTGCAATTGATCATTTCCAGCCGCCTGTTCCAGTTCAGATGATGTGACACAGATTTGGGCCAGGAGAGGCAGCAATGGTGCTACAGTAGCATCAGCAGCATCCTCATTGCCCTGCAGTGGGTAGGCAAGTGCCCAGACTTGCAGGGACTTGTGCAGTCTCAGCACGGGGACACACCTTGACACCCACAGGATCAAGATTCACCAAGGGGCTGCCTCGCTGGATGCTTTGCCTCTTGCATTCACAGTTGGAGTCATGCTATAAACGAGCTTCCCTCTGCTAAATGGGCCAGTCCCAGTTTATTTTGTGACCTGGCAAACCCAGTGTGAGCTTTGCAACCGCTGCCACTGTCTGCCTGGGATCTGCTGCTGGAGGATGCTGGTTTATGGTGCTACACAAGCTTGGCTCAAGCAGCCTTAAACTAAACCTTCCTACTCACAGCTTGGAGGAGGACAGGAGACTGGAGTGTGTGGAAGCCTAATTAGGCACAACCCTGACAGCCACCGAGCCTGGACCTAAACTTTGCTACCACATGCTGATGCATCTTTGCACCAAGGCACTGATTTTCCACAGCTGCACATGGCTCTCCCTGTGGTCTCTGCTTCTCCCTGGCCCCAGAGCTGCCCTCAGGGGCAGCTAGGTGCCCCCCGGCCATCACCCTGGGTGGGGGCAAAAGGCCAAACAAACGCAGAGCAGCTCAGCCTCTGCTCGCTACATTCACACCCAGGAGCAGGCTCTTGGCCACAAGGACACTATTGTCTGTTCTGGGAGCGGGCCTGAGACACACCCCCATTCCATGCTTTAGCTGCTTGGGGGTGTGAAGGCCAGGAGAAGCTGCTGGGATGTGCTGATGGCGAGGAGCTGCATGATACCACCAGCTCCATGTTCTCTTCCCTGCTCCTCTGTGCTCTCAGCCTGCATCTCCTCCCGGGATGATGGGTTACTGTACTCTTTCTTCTCTCTCCACCTTCAGCTGCGCTTGTGTTTCACTCACTCTGTTGCCATTCATTTCCAAACACAATCAGTGAAGGGGTGGGTGGCTGAAGTGCTTTGAGCTCATTCAGGAAAGCCTGAAAATAGAGATTATCCACCATCTGCCCTGCTAGTGTGGGATGAGCCTCACTAGCCCCCAGGCAGCCTTGGCCAGGAGCTGCTTTTCCATCCTCCCTGCTTGGGCTGCAGGGATGGTGCAGAGCAATGCCATGGTCCAAATGGAGTTAAAATACAGGGATGGAGATAAAAATGCAGGGATGCTGTGAACAGCAGCAGGATGAAGACAGGGAGATTCAGCCTCATGTTCAGGCCAGATCTCCCATTCGCCCCTGGGCTGCCCTGGGGAACACCAGCAGCAAAGTTACAAGGTGATTGGCTCTGCTTTGCATTCAGGGGAAGAAAAAATCCAGAGCTCTGCTCCCTGTCCTCTCCTGACTGAAGGCTCCGGCTGTGTAGGAACCACGTGCACACACTGCCCTGTCGGCAACTGCCTTGCTCTTGGCTCAGCTCCACATCAGGATCAGTACTCCAAACCTGCTTTGTTCAGCATTGGCTCATCCCAGCTCCCACTAACCCTGAAACTCCATGCACTCACACCCAAACCCAGGAGAGTGGCTGGGATTGATGCCCAAACCCCTCCAGGCTAAAGGAACTGGTGAGGGATGGAAGTGGAAGGGAACATGCCCATGGCTGTGAAGTAAGGCGGTGGCAGAGGTGGAAATGAAGCACTTGGGGCCAACTGGACCATGCTGCTCTTGCTGGAAAGGGCCAGGGAACAGGGTGAGATCTCTGCTCTGCGGTCCTATATCCACTTCTGGCAGGAGAAAGATGCTGTTCAGGATGTGCTGTCCTCCACTACTCTCCATCTGCTTTCCCTCCCCACTCTGCAGCCCAGTTCTGCCAATTTGCTCTTGAGTCATGCAGAGCAAGTGTTTTTCTAAAAGGAAAATTTCTTGTAAATGGCTGGAATTCTCTCTCTGCCCCTTTCCAGGAGCCCTCCGGGAGAGGCCAGGCAGGAAGGAGAGGCAACAGGCTCAGAAGGCAGCACTTCTCTTTGGGCAGCCCCCAGCCTTGTCTCGCCCCCGCAGCGGAAGGCCAGGATCTCAGCGCTGGTCTTCACAAGGCTGGAGCGCCCTGAAATTCCTCATGGCAGCTCCAAGTGAGCACATCTGGTTTTAATAAATTATTTGCAGCTTGAACTTGTCTGACTTTTCAGGGCTGCAGAAGACAGAGCAGCAAAGAGCTCTGAGAGCTGCTGTGTGGGGCGCCCACAAAAGGACCCCCTTTGCATTGCTGGGAGACAGCAAATTTGGAAAGGAGATCAGGGGGAATGAGGCTGACCAAGCACGTTAAGGGACCCTGGTAAAGCTCCATCTGCTCCTTGCAAAAGCCAAAGGGATGGTTGGGCTGGAGGCAGGGAAAGAGCCCTTCATTTTGGCCAGGATCCCTCTACTCGCAGCTGAGTGTTGAGGGACCTGATCCCAAACACGGTATTTCAGCTCCTGGGGGAGGAGCATGGGATGAAAACAGGAGGTGCCTCCTGACACGCCCTGCTTGGTGGAGCCTCAGCCACCAGCGCCGAGACTGCTGTTGCAATGTTGAACCATAATGAGAAAACCAAACCCTCAGGAGCATCACTATGGGGCCCTGATGACAACCAACATGCCTGGGGCTGTGCAAGAGCTGAGCCCCTGCATGGTGTCCCCAGGCTTCTCCCCAAAGGGAAGGGTGCAAATGCAAAGCTTGGGGATGAGTCCCTTGCTGTACCCTCATGGGATTCCCCACCAAACCTCACATCCCAGTGAGAGGATACCAATCACCCTCGCTGCCTGCTCCGTGCAAAGCCTGGAGCTTGGAGAGGGAGGTGGACTGGCTGTTCCTGTCTGTCTCCAATAGAGAGAGCGACATGGCCACTCCCTGCTGCTGCTGCTGCTGCCAGCATGGGGGAGAAGGAGCCAGCAGACGCCAAGACAGCCTCTTCCCCAAGCAGTGACCTCAGTGCACAGTGCCTGCCAGGTGGGTGTTTATCTTGGCCCAACCAGTCCTATTTGGGGCCAGAATGAGGCCAAGGTGGTGCTGAGCTTTTGGCTGAACCTGGCAAGTGCTGCTGGTCCCCCAAAAAGCAAAATCCCTGACACCAGAGTTCCCCAACAGCGGTTGCCCACATGCAGAGCTTTGCTCTCCTGGAGCCCTCAGTCCCACAGAGAGCCATGGGCTGTGGGGAGCACCCTTGGAAGAGTGCAACAGAGCAGGACATGCTGCCTCCCTGGTCGTATAATAAATAGACCCCTAGAACCTGCCAGTCCTCAGAAATGGCCAGACCTTTCCTTCAGAAAATTCTGAAGGCTACAAATGCTGTCCAGAGGTCCCCAAATCATTTCCTCTAATGCCTCTCACATAAGCAAACACCAAATGTGCCCCATGACAGCCCCAAACTTAGGAAGTCATGGGGTGCCTCACTGCCACTGAGCACCCCAGCTCCAAATCCGAGGTTTCACCGCTATGGTTGGGTTCCCCTCCACATTGGTGACATATTTTGCAACTTGCTGAGCATCCTGACTGACCTGCTTTCTCTCAAGTGCTCCTGACCTCCAGCCAAAGGCAGGCAAGTGGCTTGGATCTATCTCCAATAATGTTTTTCAAACCTTCTGCAGGATGACTTTCACTTGAGCCAATGCTGTTTCACCCCCTCCTACTGCAGTCCCGCAACTGTGACCACTCCCTACATGGGATATAGCTTTGGCCAAAACACAGAGTTTATTTTTCCAATTAAATGACAAGATACACATGCTTCAGCTGTGGAATTCAGCTACTGACACTGAATATCCCAAGTTCAGGGTAAACCTGGGATAAGCCCATTGCTCCAAATCGATCTTCTGAGGCAAGGAGCTCTCCTGAGATTGTGGTCAGTTGGCCATCCCCTGCACTCAGCCATGACCCCCTGTCCTTGCTTGGCAGCAACTCACTAAGGCCAGAGGGGTCAGACAGCCTGGAAATGTCCCAAGAGAAAAACACATTTCCTCCTGATCCACTCTGCTGAGCAGCGACTCAACTGGTACTAAACCGGATTAGGAAGAGAGTAGGTAAGGAACTGTTGGCCAGTGTTGAAGAAATTAATTAAGAAGTGCTAATTATCTGCTAATCACATGCAGCATAGGGGCCTCCAAGACACAGGATGAACCAGGCCAGGAAGCAGCAATGCTCCATAGGATCCAAAACCTTTTGACTCTGCTATGTTCCTTCTTTCGGATGGGTTCAACTTCCTTGAAATGGATGTCAGGTTTGTCCAAGACGTGTGGAGGGTCCCAGTCACGGGACATCACAGCCCCATCATGTCCAGCCATTGGTGTCTCAGTGGGTGGCATCCCCTGGAGTGGTCTCCAAGTTTTTGGGAGAGGAGAGAGGATCTGGATGATTCCTTCCTCTCCTCTGGGCTGTCATCCTTGTTTCCTGTGGCAGCCATGGGGGCCAGCAAGGCCTATCTCTCAGTGCTGTTTCAATTAAAAAATAATCCCTGCTTTAGAAAAACCAACAGTCCAGATGCTGATGTGCTTAATTAGCCCCGCCAGAGGGCTTGCATCCCCAAGGCCCATCCTGGCACCAGCCTGGAGGTCCTTCCTGCCTCACTGGGAAACAACAGATTCGTTCATTTTCTGAAGAACAGCCAAAACATGGCTGGCTCACACCCCTTCCTCACCCCCTCAGGGGTTTGTGCCCTCTTGGCGCCAGATCCTGCTCCCGGGAGCTCTGCCATCAGCTTGGTCTCCTCAAAAGCATCATATCCCCTGAATCTGTACGGCAGAGTCTGTGTTTCAAGGGCTGACTGACCTTCCCTGCACTGCTCAAATCCCAGGAGAGTTTGAGGAGGTGGGGCTTCTACACACTTAGGGATGCTCCCACAAGAATGGGCACCATGAGCATCACCCAAATGCACCAAATGGATGTAAAAAGCCAGAAATATGTGGCTTTTGTGGCCATGGAGGTGTTTGGCTGCTTTTTTTTTTTTTTTTTTTTTTTTGGTTAGTTGGTTGGTTGGTTTTTGCTTTTGTTTGTTTGTTTGGTTTTGGTGGTTTTTTTTTGTTTTTGTTTTTTGTGGCCTGCTGGAGTGGAGGTCTGAAAATAAAAGTTTAAAAGTTCTTTAAAAGTTTTTAAAAGTTCAGCTTCTGGATGTGGAGTCTACATCAGATATTGTGGATGTTCTTTGTCTCATGCCCTAAGCAGAGCACCAGAAGCTGGAGAGCTGTACCAGCACCCCATGGCTGGAGGGACTGGGCTTGTGGTGGAAGGTGCCGTGAGCCACGTCCAACTTCAGCATCCACGGCTGGACTGGGAGCTGCCTAGCTCTGTGCCACAGGCATGGATGGAGGAAGATCCAGCTGGGCCAGCTGTGCTTGGAATGAGATAACTGCCGGGCACCCAGAGGTGCAAGCGACGATGTGTGGCGGGAGTTCAAGGCAGTCCTTGGCTCCTCTCCCCGGAGAGGTGGGGTCCCACGCTGAGGACCCGCAGCGGGACCCGACGCGGGACCGGCGGCATCTGCCCCACACCCTCCGCCCCGTACCGGGGCACTGCGACCACCGGGGGTGTGGAGAAGGCTACATGGGTACTCTGCTGGGGGAGCCAGCCATCCCCGAGCGTCTGCAGGGACGCCCTGGCCAGGCTGGGCTTCGTTTCTGCCACTCCCCCGCTTCATCCCCGGACCCCCGCCCCAGCGATGCGCTGCAGCGGGCGGAGCCCCCCCGGGCTCGGGCCGCGCCCCGCTCTCTCGCCGCCGCTGGGCCAGGCCCCGGTCTGCTGACGCAGTGTCTGAGCCCGGCGAGCACGCTTCGGTTTTTTTCTTATTTTATTTTGTAACATTCCCCCCCGCCCCCCCACCC
>NW_024514432.1:847798-893546 GCF_017590135.1 Pyrgilauda ruficollis
CCGCCCCTTTCTTTCCCTCCCTTTCCCGCTCGCGTCCCTCCTCCTCCTCCTTCTCCTCCTTCTCCCCCTCTCCTCAGCCCCCTCCCCGTCCGCGTTCCCGGCCCGGCAGGAGCGGCAGGAGGGGCCCGAGCGGAGCGGAGCGGAGCGGGCAGCGCCGGGGATGGGGCGCGGCTCGGCGGGAGCGCGGCCCGTGCGCGCCCCGCGGTGCCCCGCTCTCCGCGGCCCCCTGTGCTGCCTCCTCGGGCTCCAGCTGGTGCTCGGCGCTGCGCACCCAGGTGGGACCGCGCTCTCCCTCCCTCCACTTTCCCGAGTTTTCTTATCGGGAGGAAAAGGGGGGCGAGGAGCCAAACCACGTCGAGGAGCCAGACCGGGGCTGGGGACGCCCCCCGTCCGGGCTCTCCCGGGGGCGGGTGGCGGGGCCCCGGCGGCGGCGCGCAGGGCGGGGGGGCCGCCTCGCTCTAACGCGGGTCACATAGCTGTGGCTTATTTCCTCGCGGAATGTTTTATTTGCTTTTACTACGGTTTGTTTTACTCCATCTCTCTCCGGTCGTGGCGCCTTCCGCCGCGTTTTGTTTTCTCCAGTTTGGTCGCGCCGTGTTTTTTTCCCGTTCCGCCGAGTTTTCGCTCCCTTTTATCACTCTTGAGTTTAACTCCCCGCGCCGAGCGGCCACGCAGCGCTGGCCGAGACCGGCGGAAACGCTTCCGCGGCCGCGGGGGGGGGGGCAAGGGGGGCTCCCGGGCCGGGGGCGGCCGCCGGCTCGCTGCGCTCCGCAACCCGCTCCAGCCCTTTGTCTCTCCGGGGAGGCCAGTTCGCGGAGCGGGAGGTCGGGAAGGGGCCGAAGGGGTTTGTTGGAGCTTGCCGCACTTTCCCATCCTGACCCACTCCCCTTTCCCGTTGTGTTAATCTTATGAAACAGATTTTCATAAAGTCTTTTATTGATCGGATCGGGGCCCGAGTGGGTATTTACAAACTTTTTTTTTTTTCTAGTAAGTCTTCACAATAAAGTCAGCGGGTTGTATTTTACCTTTTTTTAACCTTCTGAAGGCACCATGAGCCAGACACTGGAGGCTTCTCTGCATGGCCCCTGAAATTGCCGTTTGAGACCCTTTTCATGCCAGGACGGTCTAGCCTAGAACTAAGGAACTGCTTTGGGGGCTCCCTTGAATTATTTTGGCTCTATTCAGAAAATTCTGAGATTTGAAAAGAAGGCAAAATTGGCTACTTTTGCCTGAAAATAACAACTGTAATGCCTTGGCCTATTTTGTCAGACCACATTTAGCAAATCCAAAGCAGATTTGGAAGTGGCAGCATAGGAACACACTGAACCCCTCCCCCATCTCCCCTTGCCCCCCCAGGGCTTTCCCCTCTCCCCTCAGTCTCACAGTGCCCTGGGGCTGAGATGCCTCACTGAAGGGGCAAGCATGGGGTCATGGACTTGATGACAGTGGGCAGCAGTCCCATGCCAAGCAAAGGGTTGGTTTGGGATCAGAGGAGAAACTGCTTGGCTGGGAGATGGAGAAAGTAGGAAGCAATGGGAAAGGAGACCCCTGTATCCTGGGGCACTTGGAAGAGCGGTCAGGGTTTGCTGCTGTTTGTAGACATCTCAGCTGGACTTTTCACAGCTGAATTCCTGTTAGACCTCCCCATAATTTACTTGTGGGCTGTGAATTCCTCCTTCTGTGGGCTTTTAGGGGGTTATTTCATTTCAGCAAGGTTTTGCTACCTTTACAGGCTGATTCTGGCTGTTTCATCCCAAAAAATGTCAGTGGGATCCAAGTCTGGCAATTCGAGGACAGAGGCACCTCTATCCCGGCCGTGGGGCGGGAGCGGTGGCAGCCGACCCCATGCCGGGCCTGGGCGAGGAACAAGGCGGCTTTCAGCGGCCGCCAGCCCACAGGGCCGTGTCACTCATGCCTTGCTGGTGCTGAGCACCCTCAGCTCTTCTGTTCCCCATCCCCATTTTCAGCTCCTTCTGCCCTGCGTCAGTCCTGTTTTGGGCCTGGTGGATGAAGGGGGCAGAGGATGCTGCTGATGTAAGCGCCACATCCAGCACCAGCCTGCACTGCAGCTCAGAGAGGATCCTTACTGGGAGTTTGGGATCAGGTTGGAGTAGTCCCAAGAGTTCCTTGTTCCCGAGGACACTTTCAGTGCGGGCCAGCCCAGCAGACAAGCATTGATTCCCCTGGGAAGCTCTTGCTTCTTTGAGAGGTTTGTGCCAAACCCTCACCTCCAGGACAGCCAGAAAGGTGGAGCAGAGCTCTTGGCCAGAGGTTTGGGGCTCCTTGCTGGGATATCTCCAGTTCACCCATCTGTGCAGCATTGTGTGGGCATCCACATACCTTCTCAGGGAAACTGAGGCAGCAGCTCCCATTCTGCCATGGCTGCAGGCAGGACAAGCTCCTTGTCTCAGTGCCAGGACTTGGTGCTGGATCGACTTCCCACTTATCCTGTGCTCAGTGTAGGTCCTGCCATGCCAGCTGTGGGGCAAGAGAGAATGCAAAAGGCACCTGGAAAGAATTTACAGCCTGTAGAGCAAACAGAGCAGCCTTTACATGAATTTCCCCCCCATTTTCCCCTTCCTAATGGAAATAGCTTGTTGCATGGCAAATGCAGCCCCAAGAAATTATATCTTGATCTTCTTCAGACTGTTTGGGAGTGGGAGAAGGGGTCAGAGGTGTTAGCTTTGCTGCTGGAGCCTGGCAGGGCACAAGAGACAGTGGCGATCTCACCTCCCCATCTGCAGCCACAGCAGCCACTGGGACGTGGCAGCAGCGCTGGGGATGGTGCTTGTGCAAGAATGACAAGAGTGAAAAGAGATTTAATTTAACCTCCCATGCAAAACTGTGCAACTGCAAAACTGTCCCCTTCCCCTAAAGCCACCCAGCTGGTGTGGGGACCCCAGGTGGTTTCCCATGGGGAGGTGCTCCTTGACAGCATGTGCAAAGGCATTTTCAGGCATTGACGTCGTGGTGATGGTTAAAGCCACGTTGCAGATTTTTCTCTCTGGTTTCATTTTCTCTCTGGCTGGATTTTTCACCTTTCCCTGCAGGCAGAGGCACTCTCCTTAAGTATTACTTCCTTAAGTGTTTTCCAAGGAAACGTTTTGCCCCAAAATCAAAGCAAATGTGTGCTGAGGGTGTTATCATCCCTCTGTACTAAATAATTTTTTCCAGATGATAAATCCATCACAAGAGGCTCTGGTCCCATTGCCTCAGTGGGTGCTTGGAGCAGGGAAGGCAAGGCTTTGGTCCAGCTCTGCCAGAGGTCCCAGTGTTACACACTAGACCATCATGCCCTCCTCAGCTCCATGAATGTGGCTGGATCTTGGGTGGGAGAAGGAGTGGTAGCTGCCCTCCCATCCACTCCAGCCCAGCCTAAGACAGCATTTCCTGAAGAGTTGTTTAAGCAATTTGTAAAATTTAGTTCTTCATGTGCAGTGAGGAGCAGGGTTTTAATTAATCTGAACTGTGCAGAGCTCACACAGCATCAACATTTTTCTCATTCCTAAGATTGCTTGGAGCCCAAAAGAGATCCACACAGATGCTCTTGTTCTTAAAGAGCCATCTGTAATTTCTTAAAGATTAGAAGATGATTAGTGGATTGACTTGCAAATTCCTGGGAGCACTCTTTAGTCTGGGAGCAAAGGTTTGGTGGTTTCAGGGGTATTTTCCAATATAATTTCCATCCCACTGCTCAGTCCTGCACTGCACTTTGTGATGTCGCAATAGGGACGCATATGGGATTTTCCATGTAAAATAGCCTTGTTTGCAGGATGGTGCATAGGTGGAATGGACAGACTGAGCTTTTCCCATTCCTCCATCTGAATCCCGACACAGCAACTTGTGACTCTGTAGTAAAGGCCCCATTACTCCAGTAATTCCTGGTCTGGAGGTGCTGGGCATGAGGCAGACAAAGGGCAGCCAGTGGGAAGTTTCATGGTAATTTTAATTTAAAAAATATATATATGTGGGACACCAGAGACTGCCCCTGGTAGTGTGAATGTTCTTGGGTTTGGTGAATAGGGGTGTCCCTGTCCAGAGACAGTGATACCACAGCTCAGGGAAGTATCATTAGGAGTGGTACTGGAAAAACAAGGGAGGAGAAATCTATGGATTTTTCATCATTTTGGGGGGAGTTTCTTTAGTAGTTTTGAAATATTTGATAAGTCCTCTGCCAGCTGTGCTGGGAGCACCTTGTCTATGAGGACATGTCAGAGCTGTCCTGCACGTCACATCACACCACTGGCCATTTTGCTGTCCAGGGGTGTGGGGTGCTGGTGGTTGAAGGAATGGGAACAGTCAGAGGATCTGGGGCCAGAGCAGTTCTCAGGGGTGAGTGTTTGACCACTGTGTCCTGGGAGAGAGCCTTTGCCTCTCCCACTGTGTTCTTGGTGGAATCCATTGCATTCTGCCATCCTGGCTGGAGCCTATTCAGTGGATAGTGCTGCCTTGATCTCCCTGCGTTCCTTGGGAGTCAGAACCTCTGGATGGATGCAGCTGCTGCAGGGCTGGAGCCTGGGCCAGGTCGAGGGAGAAATAGGGGAAAATCTCCATCCTTCTATCCTTCAGTGGGTACTGGAGGGCAGATTCTGGCGCTCTTGTCTCCCTTGTGGCCGCTGCTGTGGTGAGTCCCTTGGGCTGCCAGGGGACAAGCATCCCTTCTGGAATGCATTCATTCATCTGCCACCCAGGCAGCATGCTGGGAGAATGGGCTTCTTAATGTCTGCAGAGAAGCTGAAGTGAAGTATGGAGCCCCTTTCCAAAACCTTTGTGAGACGGCAGGAGTGAGCAGGGTGGTAGGTAGCCATCATCATTGTAGCCAAGTAAGGAGCTCAGCACGTACAGCTCCCACCACATAAACAGCAGCTTCTCTCTGTCTGCTGGGCCAGCCAAGAGGAGTTTCTCAGCTCCAAGTGCACATCCAGCTTCTCCATACCCCCAACCAGACTGTCATACGCTTCACTTTCTTCTTTGTAGCAAGAGGTCCTTAACTCCCTGAGGTCTGTTTTTAAAACAAAACAACATCCACCCTCTTTTATTCTGGAGCTTGACTTGGAGCACCCAGAACTGCTTCTGGCAAGTTTGGCCCCAGCCAAGCCTCAGGGTTGTGCTGTGCTGGGTAATGCTGTGGGATGTTGGGCATCGTTGCTCATTTGCTGTAAACCTCTAATTTAGGAGCGTCAGGGTTGGGGGTTGTGTCTCTTCTCAGTTCTGGAGCAGACAGGACTGGTGCCTTTCCTGAGCCAGACGTGTCCTGGGCCTGCCAGAACGGCTGCATTTCCTTCCCTTTTATTTTTTTTTTTTAGTCTGAAGTTCCTCTCTAAGGAGTTGCATGGATGCCAGAAGCAGCTGGGGGGGAGGCAGAGCTGTGATCTCCCTCCTGCAGGCTGGGAATGCTCTTGAGTCCTGTGGTCGCTGGCAGCAGGGATGGTCCAGCTCTGCTGTTGGGAGCTCCCATGGGCACAGCTGATGCCTTTATCACTGTTCCCCATTCCCAGCCCGCAGAAGGATGCACAGGCCTCCTTTGGCCAAATATTGGTGCTCTTCATGGCAGTGACTATGCTTTTTGCTCTTCTCCACACCACGACTAAGCATCAACCATGCCTGGGCTGACTGCTGGACCTGGGCTTTGCTGGGAACTTCTCTCCAGGAAGGGGATTTTCCTCCAGAGGAATAATTTGTCCAGTAATATGAAATTCAAGATGGAGTTGGGACTTTTCTGTGACCCTGCTGTATCCCTCAGCAGAACTAGCTGGGCATGGTGAGGGGCAGTCCTGGGGTCCTGCCCTCCCAAATGTCACTGGAAGGTAGATTTTTGGGCTGGTCTCTCCCCATTCCAGCAGTTCCTTCTCTTCCTCAGGGCTGTGCAAGCTAGGCCCAGCTGAGGCTCTGTCAGGTGAAACTCTCCTATATTCCACGAGCAATGACTTTTGGTTCTTTGTGGAGTCCCAAAATGGCTTGGGTTGAAAGGGTCCTTAAAGACCATCTCCCTCCTCCCTCTGCCATGGGCAGGGATACCTTCCACCAGTATGGACTTCAAGCCCCATCCAACCAAGTCTTGGAGATTCCCAGGGTGGAACAGCCACAGATTCTCTGGGCAACCTGTGCCAGGGCCACTCCACCCTCACAGGGAAGAATTTCTTCCCAGTGTGCCATCTAACCCTGCCCTCCTCCAGCTTAAAGCCACTGTCCTGTCACTCTAGACCCTTGTCCAAAGTCCCTGTCCAGCTCTCCTGAAGCCCCTTTAGGCACTGGAAGGGGCTCTAAGGTCTCCCTAGAAACTTCTCTTCTCCAGGCTGAACATCCCCTGCTCTCCCAGCCTCCCAGCCTGTCTGCATTTTTTTTTTTTTTTTGGTCATATTTTTCTGTGGTTTTTTTTTTTTTTTTTTTTTTTTTTAATTCCAGGGAAAGTTTTCTTTGCTGCTGATCTTTCCCCTATACTTGGTGCATCCCCACCATGTTTATTGTGAATGAGTTCCTGGTTCCTGCAGTTTTTCACTCATCGGTGCCATGTGAGTTTCAGAGCCACTGCTCACCCTTGGGCTGCAAAAATGGGCTGAAAAGATGGTGGTTTGGAGTAGGTGGCTTGGGGCTGCTGTGCCCTGTCTGCTGGCAGGTGAGGTACATTACATGAGGAGATTCAGGCTGAAATGGGGATTCATTTGCACCTTGCAAGTGAAGGGTGGGTTTCTTGCTGCAGGATGTTACAAGGTACAATCTTTTCCTGGGCTCACAGATCCAAATGAAGGTGTTAGTAAGCACAGAGGGCTGCAGCCCCTGAGGGAGCTCATGAGTCTCAGAGTGCCAGTGGAGCCCTGTTTGCTGGAGTGGCTAGGGCACCTTGTGGGCTCCAAGGCTTTGCTGCCTTTACCGTCTGGGTTGGAGCAAATCATACCCATTGTGTGTCTGCAGCACAGGATCCGTCCCTGTGGCTGCGGCTGTGTTCAGCCTCCTGCACATGCAACTTGGAGCTGTGTTTTTTGGGACATCCCACATGAAGGGGAACCTTGAGTGAGAACAAGGGCAGGGAGCACCTTTCCCAGGGCAGCTGCGGGGCAGGGCTGAGGTCCAGAGGTTTGCAAGGGGCTCTGGCATCACACGGTGCCATGATCACCCTCACAGAGGAGCCAAAAAGGTGGCAGGGGCTGGCAGGGATGTGGTATCAGAACCTCGCAGCGCTGACATGTTTGGGACAGCATTTGCTTTCAGTTGTAACTGAAGCCAGACCCCTGGAGCTGCTCCAGTCCAGGATAACTGGGGCCGGGGTCCTTTCTTGAATTTGCTCCCTGCTGGTGATAGGAGGGTGACAAATGCAGTGGAGCAGGGATGCTCTGGGTGTTGTGGGTGGCTGAGCTGGAATGCGC
The DNA here is from genome assembly GCF_017590135.1 of Pyrgilauda ruficollis. Classification (NCBI taxonomy): domain Eukaryota; kingdom Metazoa; phylum Chordata; class Aves; order Passeriformes; family Passeridae; genus Pyrgilauda; species Pyrgilauda ruficollis. Next base: position 855,163 of record NW_024514432.1, read on the forward strand.
TTGGGGCTTGGTGACACCAAGGATGCCCATCCATGCTGTGCTGCAGGGCTTTCTCTGTCCACTGTCCTTGTGGCCTCTCTCATCCAGTGCTGTTCACAGTCCCCAAAATTGCTGAAAGTTTGTGAAGTTTTCCATATTTGCTTGGAGGTGGTAAAGCTGTTGTGGGAAGGGTTGACCTGAGTTCCTTCAGTTCAGGCTTCCTGCTGGCCAAGAACTTGCTTTTTTTGAGTAAGAAAAAGAACCTGGAGCCAGCACAGGATGTAAAAGCTCCCTTGAGGGCTGCCTCAAAAGATGGCAGCTTCTCCATTCCTGCAGTGTTCAGCCACCAGTGCCAAGGACAATTTCTCCTGTGGTGCTCAGGCATGAGCACCCAGTATTTCCCACATGGGTGAGGAGAGTGTTTCTGCTGGCAGAGCCAGTGTCCTGCTTTCAGTCCCAGTTCCCCCTGTCCCCACCATCACACTGCCGTGTAGCACCAGCTGCTTTCTGTCATCCCACCAGTAGGCTGAAGGCAGCATCCCAGTGGCTGCATGGCTGGAGCAAGACACCATCCTTGAGGGAAGTGTGTGGGATTTTGCTTTGCTTTCACAAGTCCTCCAGAGGAGGAGGACCAGGATGTGATGGGTCAGAGCTGCTCCAAGCTTGCCTTGCTCAAAAGAGGGAGGATGCAGGAAGGAGAGACAGAGCATGCCAATACCAGCTGTGGTTTAATTTTGGTGATTCCAGGCAGAGCATCCAGCAGGATTGCGATTTCCAGTGCTCTTTGTCCTGTGCCAGAGAACAGCTCCTCTTTGGGAAGGATCTGCAGGTGTTGATGTAGGTGGGTTTGCATAACTGGGGGGCGTTTGGAAAGCTCTGCCTGTGTGATTTCAGGTGCACAGGTGGGTACCAAAACCTGAGGAACATCTCTGAAAGGAGTCCTGCCATGGCTACTGAGGGCAGTGGAGGAGAGCAGGCCCTGGAAGGGACGGGGACATTCCCAGTCCCTTTGGGATGCTCCTCTGGAGCCACCTCCTGCAAGGATTGGGTTTGCTCTGCAGAATACTTGCTTGAGAAAAGGGATTCATTGATCCAAACTTGTCTCCTCCTACCCAACTACACATCTATCCTGGGGTCAGGAATGCTGAATGCTCCTGTCAGTGCACAGCAGCTTATCCAAGCACCACTGCCAATGTCATGGACACCATGGACCCAGTCAATTCCAAATTCCGTAGAAATAAGGGAAAGAAAGGTGTATTTTTGATGAAGCACAGCTTTGCTGCCTTGTGTTGAGCTCATGCGGGTCATCCCCCCAGCTCCTCCCCAGCAGTGCACAGCGAGCAGTTTTGCTGGAAGAGCTGGGGGTGGTGCCCGGGCTGAGCTGGTGCTGGAGCTTTGCCATTCCTCCATGGCCCAGCAGACACTGGGGACATGCACTGCGTGGCCTCTCCTGCCTTCTTTGAGCCCAGGGGCTGAGCTGCTTGCAGCATGCAGGGGCTGCCCAAATCCCATAGCCTATAATTTCCTACCTCCAGCTCTTCCTCATTTTACTCTTTTTAGAGTAAAATGATATTTTGTGCTTCTCTGGCCCCAGGCCTGCCGCCTCCAGTCTGGATGGCTTCCTTGAGCACGGTGCCACTGCAGGACCGCTGGTGAGTGTGGCCCTTGCATGGTGCTGCCAGCCCCATTGCGGCGCTGAGCACCTGACACTGATTCCTGAGCTGCTCCAGGGCTTTTCTAAACTCCATTTTTTCTTGCAAGACAGGGCTCACAGGTGTTCTGTTGTTTGGTGCTCTCTGTGGTATAGCAGCAGCTTTTCTGTTCTAAGGAGTAAAGGACTGGTGTTTGGCTCCTTGCAGAGGAGCCACTGTGGCATCAGGCCCCAGGGAGGCCTCATCCTGCTCCATTGGGTCACAGCACTGATGCTACATCACCCAAACCTGCTAAAAGACCCCCATAGCCCTGGTGCTGGAGGGGCTTCACTGCCCTCTCTCTAGGTGGGAAGGGGAAAGCAATGGGCTGGGTGTGGCATGGGTGGTGCTGGCATGGGGAGAGGGTATTTGGTGGGAGATGAGTTGGTCTCCCACTGTCCAGGTCGGGATCAGGCCAGTTCCAGCTGGAGAAACACCAGCACCAGCTTAAGGAGCCTGAGCTTTGGCCAGCCAGAATCAGCCCTGTCTAGATTTTTGCTTATTTTCTCACTTGCCATGATTTAAAAAGTATTTTCAGTGAAATGAAATGTTTCCGATAAATTAAATAAAGCCCTGCAAACAAGCTTCACTTTTGTTCATTTGACATCATCAAAAAAATGTCATCTGGGCTGGGGAAGGGGCCTCTGACATAATTTCGGACACAAAGCTGGGTCGATGCTGGAACTCCCAGAAGAAATGGAGATGCCTGTCTTCCTCCACTTCTTTTTTCTTTCATACACAGGGCAGAGAAGTTCTGTGAGCCAAGATGTTTGTTGCTTGAATGTGCAGGAGCTGTCTGTAACAATAGAGCTGGGGCAGGGTGAGGTTGTGGGGAAATAGGAAATGAAAACCTTTTCAGCCCAAAAAATTCATACAATGGCAAAAAACCAAAGCAAACCAAAGCTAAATATAGTGGGGCCCGTGAGTTCACTTGGACTTCTGGTGAATGTTTGTGGTGGAAAAAAATTGGATGTTTTATAACAAAGAACAACAAAAGTGGTGGTGTTGATGCAGTGCTTTAGGAAGTTTCTTGCTGGGGTGTTGGGGTAAGAAGAGACAGTGACAAGCCCTGAGGTAGCTTTTTAGCTTAGAAACATTCATTTGAAGAAATAAAGTGTCTTTTAAACTTGACACATCAGCTGGAGCAGCATGTCCCAGCATAATGTCTGGGATTTACTGATTTATGCAGGTTTTGGGATAAAGTCACATGGTAGAGTGGCCCCCAGTGATGCTGTGGGTCAGGAATTTCCTTGGAGAAGCATGGTTGGCCCGTGGCAGCAGGCAGGACTGTGGGATGTGTGTGGAGCTAGGGTTGATCTCGGCCTCTCTTCCCTCGTCAGCTGCACCTCTGTCTGCTGGCAGCGATTCCCCTCACTTGGCTTCTGCCTCCAAATGCCTGGGCTGGGATTCCAAAGGGTCCTGACATGACATTTTGTATTTGCTGGGGCTGGGCCTGTGCAGGCATTTTCCTTCACAGGATGGGAGACCTTCCCCAGAACTTCCTGTTTGCTCCGCAGTTTTTAGCAGGTCCCCAGACATGCATAGCAGTGATGGATGTGCTTTTCCCCGCTATGGTTTTCTCCGCCTGGAGCAGATGGCTGGTGCCGAAGCCATTGGCTTCTCCAGCACTGGCATCATTGCAATGCCTAGGAATGCTGCAGCCAAGTGCTGCCCATGGGAGGTCAGTTCTGAACGGCTCTAATGATGCCGTTAGAGTGGGCAAGCACTTTGCACTGGCTCCGATGCCCAAGAGCCACCCTTGGTGATGCCACACTGGACACAGACACCCACTTGTGTCACTCTGCCCAGAGCCCACCAGCGGGAATAGGCAGTGGGGCAAACCCCGAGTCAGTGCTGAAGGGAAGTGGTGGTCCCCAGCATCCCGGGTGCTGTGCCCAGGAATGCATGCCAAAACTTGCTTTGCACAGTACCAGAATGTCCTGTCAGGACCCAGGACCATGCATGGCACATACTGAATCTCACCCAGTGATGCTTTCACCCTTTCCATTTGTTCTTTCCCCAGACTCCAAAGTCTTTCTCATCTACAACACGGGCGTGCAGGGCTGCCTGGAGACCAAGGACTCGCTGGTGCGACTGGCCAAGGGCTGCAACACCAGTACCCCAACCCAGCAGTGGAAATGGGTCTCCCGAAATCGCCTCTTCAATGTGGGGGCCATGCAGTGCCTGGGAGTATCATGGCATGGGACTAATGCCACGGCAGGGCTGCACCTCTTGGCCACCTATGAGTGCGACCGCGAGTCAGTGAACATGCGCTGGAGCTGCCGTGGGCTCGGGGAGCAGCTCTCGCAGCATCTAGGTGCCCGCTTGGACAATTCCTCCCTGGACAGGGGCGACCAGGTGCACGGCTCACAGTGGAGGACGTATGGCACCGAGGAAGATCTGTGTTCCATGTCCTACTCTGGTAACGCCTCCTTGAGCATTAGTGTTATCCTAATAACCACCCCAAAATGTGAGCTGAGGCTGTGGTGCTGCAGCAACTGGGTCCTGCCTGGGAAGCTCAGTCCCAGCTTGTTGGGGCTACAGAACCAGGCAGAATCAGGGAGATGGGGACTGGGAAGCCTTCAGGCGCCGCATAGCCCCCCACACTTGGCCAACCTGCACCCCTCACCCCAAATCTCCCTCTAGCCCCCATAGACACATCCTCAATCAAGGGCTTCTCTTTTTCCTCAGAGATTTACACCATCCAGGGCAACTCCCATGGGAAGCCCTGCACCATCCCCTTCAAGTACGACAACCAGTGGTTTCATGAGTGCACCAGCACAGGACGGGAGGATGGGCACCTCTGGTGTGCCACCACCCAGGACTATGGCAAGGACGAGCGGTGGGGCTTCTGCCCCATAAAGAGTAAGTACGGGGACACATCCCATGGGAAAAAGCAAAAACCCCATGCCAATCCCTCTTGGGGACTTCCAGGTTTCTCGTCTCTCCCTGTGAGCAGTCTGCAGTGCCAGAGCAGCATGTTATTGGGATTTATTGGTTTATTGGGGATTTTTTTGTGTCTGTGTTGGGTGCTCACCCTGCTCATCCTCACAGGCAATGACTGTGAGACCTTTTGGGACAAGGATCACCTCACAAACAGCTGCTACCAGTTCAACTTCCAGTCCACCCTGTCATGGCAGGAAGCCTGGAATAGCTGTGAGCAGCAAGGGGCCAACCTGCTGAGCATCACAGAGATCCATGAGCAGACCTACATCAATGGTGAGATTCTGGCAGCCTATCTGTGCACCACTCATTTGGAGCAGAGCTGATGGCGCTGTGGGCAGAGCCAGTTTGCTCTGTCTGCCCCAGGTTGGGGGGGGTGACAAACTGGGGACTGAACTGGGCTTGGGGGACTGATTCTGCCCCTCTGGCTGTGTTGGCTCCAGGCTTGTTGACTGGGTACAGCTCTACGCTCTGGATTGGCCTGAATGACCTGGACATCAATGGTGGCTGGCAGTGGTCAGACAACTCACCCCTCAAGTACCTCAACTGGGAGAATGGTGAGACAGGGGAGGTTGTGGTGGTGATGGGGCTTGAGGAACACCCTGTGACCACCAGAGGTGGCTCCATGGCAAGGGACGTGGCCCAGGCTGCTGCAGGATATCTCCTTGCTGCATGGGGACAGAGAGCCCCTGGGGCCTGTGTAACAGCCTGGAACATCTGTGGAGCTGGAGCAGGGACACAGGGTGCTGAGGGGGAATTGGCCTTCTGCAAACACTCGTTGACCCTGTGGATAATGTGGATTGACATTCCTTGTTTGGCGGGTTGCTGCATCCCTGCTTAGTGCTGGAGTGTGGCTGAGGAATGGTTCCCAGCTGCAGACATCCATCCCTAACCCTGGGGTACTCAGAGGGAAGGGGGCCCATTGATCATGCCTGGTGCCATCACCTAACGACACTTGGGGGAAAACAGTGATACCCTTGGAGTAGATTTGAGGACAGGCAGGAGAAGTTCAGGTCTGGTATTTTGACCCCTTGACTGCTATTGACATTTCCAGGTAAAACAGTGACCCTTTGGGTTCTTGTGCATTGAGGCACTGTAAGTAATCCTGGGCATGTTGGGGTCATGTCTTCATTGTGCAAAATAACAAAATAAAAGGGGTTTTAATGGTCTTGAAGCCAGGAGAGCTGCATTGGTGGCTCTGTCCTGACTCCTCCTTATCCCCAGTAGCCTGTCCCCTCCTTATCCCACTCTCCAGATCAGCCCGACAACCCCAGTGAGGAGAACTGCGGGGTCATTCGCACCGAGTCATCCGGAGGATGGCAGAACCGCGACTGTGGCATCGCCCTCCCCTACGTCTGCAAGAAGAAGCCCAACGCCACCGCTGACCCCTTCCTGACGGGTGAGCAGGGGATGACCAGCATTGGGAATGGGCAACTCTGTAACCCATCTGGTCCTCCCACCCAAGCATGGTCAGGGGATGCTGCCCATATAGGTGCCCATGGTGTCCTCAGCTTGCAGGTGTCCTAGGTGTGCAGAGCAGGGCTTGAGCTCCCTAGATTTAGGAAAAGTCATCCCCAAGGAACATTTCCAAGAAGTGCTTGGTGCCATTCGAGGTTGGATGGTAAGGGAGGGATGGAACGCAGCCTGTACCCGTGGTTCCCAGGGGAGGGGATGCTCTCTGCTCTACTCTGCCCTCATTCTTCTGCAGACAGAAGGGATTTTATTTTGTTTTGTCCCTGGAGCTCTGAACCCACCATTCCCACACCTCGCACTGCCTGTTATATTTTGGCCGTGGCTTTCCCATTGAGGCTTTGGCTTCACCTGCTGAGCACCCGTAGGACTGCAATCCTTTCCCTGCCAAGGAGAGGGCTGGATAGCTGGGCAGGAACCCTCAGGCTGCCTTGTGTCCTGCCAGACTCGTGGTCGGAGGTAAAGGTGGACTGTGAGCCCAGCTGGCAGCCCTTCCAGTCCAACTGCTACCGGCTGGTAGGAGAGAAGAAGAGCTGGCAGGAGGCGAAGAAGACCTGCCTGCGGAGCGGGGGTGATTTGGTCAGCATCCACACCCTCTCTGAGCTGGAATTTGTCACCAAGGAGATCAAGCAAGGTAAGAGGAGCTTTCTGTGCCAACAGCCCCTTTCCTGTTTTATAGGGTCCGTGGAAAAGTCCCTGGATGTGCTGGGGGCTGCAGAGTTGACTTTGTGCTTGTGCAGGGAGCAGAGGTCCCAGTCTGGGAGGTGCTGTGTTCCTTGGAGAAACCCATAATCTGGGTGCATCCTCCATCCAGCAAATGTAAAAGCTGTTCCCAGAGCCGGCAGTGCTAAGTCAAAACTACACAGCTGCTGCTGGGAATGGTGCTAGTCTCAGCTAGTTAATGTAGGAAAAGATGGGAAAAAAATCCTGCTGGACTTGCTGGAGGAGGCCAGCAAGAAGGTATAGGAGAGTGGAGGAAGGAGAGGAAATACTGCTGGCCCCCAGGCTGGAGCAGACTGGGATGTGCTGGAAAGGAATGGTTGAAAACCAGTAGTTCACTGGACCTGACATTGCAGTCCTGGACTTCTACTCCCATACTGCTAGCCCCTCTCTGAAAGCTGCAGGCAAATGTCCCTGTGTTTCCCACTCTGGGGGTCCATGTCCTTGTAATTTCCCACTCCAGGGGTCCATCCTTGCACGCAGGAGCTGCCCTGCCCTGTCCTGCCCTCTCCTGCCCACTGGCACAAGGAGGTCTGAGCTGAGCCCTGAGTGGGTTTTGGCAGGTGCTGGTACAGAGACCAGTTCCATCACGAGGGCTGAAGTCATGGGGGGTTCTGCACGGGGTCAGCCAGGAGGAGGGAACTTCACTCCCTCCCTTCCTGTCCTGGTAGATGTGGAGGAGCTCTGGATTGGCCTAAATGACCTCAAGCTGCAAATGAACTTTGAGTGGTCAGACGGGACGCCTGTGCGGTTCACATACTGGCACCCCTTTGAGCCCAACAACTTCCGTGACAGCCTGGAGGACTGTGTTACCATCTGGGGACCGGTGAGAACCTGGAGGGGATGGGGGGTTATCCTGTATCTCTGCAGGGAGCACTGCAGCATCCTCATTGCTGAGGAAGGCATTCCTCAGGGAGTGTCTCCAGCTGGGTTCAGCCTAGCTCATCGGAGCCTTTGGGATAGGAGGAATCTATCTCATCATCCTTGGGGATTTGGTGTAGAGAAGTAAAGTCTTTGGACCCAAGGTAGGGATGAAGGGGCTGGGACATTTCCCAGTCTGTCAGATGGGCTCACTGCTGCTCTTCTTACCACCCTGCAGGAAGGGAGGTGGAATGACAGCCCCTGCAACCAGACTCTGCCTTCCATCTGCAAAAAGCCTGGTCGGGTGAGCCAGGAGAAGGAGGAAGATGACCACGGGTGCCGAAAGGTGAGGGGCACGAGGGGCAGCAGTGGTTCTGGCTGCTCCATGGCTCTGCATGGAGCTTGAGGCTTCAAGGGGACCTTTCCCTAAAATCATTTTGGGCAGCCCCGATGAGCAGCCCCCAGAGCAGCTGGTCTGTGCCTGAGAGCTGTTGAGCTGGAGCCCTCTGGGGCTGCTAAGCCCCTTGCTGCTGTGGTGGAGGAATCCATGGGAAGAAATTGAGACACAAAACACATGTGTCTGGGCATGTTGTCCAAGACTTTCCCCATCAGGCAGCCTTGGTTGCCAGCAGGGATGTTCATTTTATCCCCCCTTCCCTCTCTTTGTGCCAAAACACAGGAGCACATGGGAGCCTGGCAGGATGGCGGTGGCTGACAGCCCTATGCCTTGACATGATGGCAGGTTGCCTCCTCCGGCGCAGGGCATGGGCATTTTGGGGACACCAAAGCAACAGATTCTCACTCAGCCTGTGCCCTGCCTTGGTTTCCCCAGCTGTCGCACAGGGCTGAAGCCGGCCTGTTCCCACGCTTGCTGAGAAGTGGCTTTTGTGGTTCTCTGCAAAGCTTCCAAGCACTGAGTCTGGCAGCAGTCTGGCTCTTGAACCTCTCCCAGCCTTTCATAGCTGGCCAGCATGCTTGCGCCCTGGCTAGCAAACAGCCACTCCAGGCTAGCTCCCAGAGGTGCTGCTGGGCTCCTCCCATGTCCTTGCCCCATTTCTAGCAGCTGCTTGGCTATGCCAGAGCTCAGGGGAGCACAGCAGCCAGGAGAGCTGCCATGCAGAGCCATATTTGAGGGCTGCCAGACATAGCTGGAAGAGCCCCTGTGTCCACAGGTGCTGGGGATGAGACACTCAGTTGCAAAGTTCTACTACCATGCATCTGTGTGTCCCCAAAGCAGTGCTGAGGACTCCCTGCTCAGATTTAACTCCCTCCTGGCTCTCCAGCCACAGTCTTATCCTGGCCCTGGGTGCCCAGCAGAGATGCACTGGGAAACAAATTGTGGGGGATAAATGAACCAATGAACCAATGCAAAGGACAGATGAACCAAGAACCATCCTTCTTCTACTTACTCATTCTCAATGAGGACTTTTGCCACCCAGAGGCAGAAGCTGGTGGAGAGGAGGCACATCTTGCTCAGGCATTTGGTCCTATCCACTCCAGCCACTGTGCTGGTTTTTCATGGTGGCCTTGCTGCATTTTCCCCCCTTTAAAAATCTTTATTTCAGGAACAGCCTTAAAAAGGAATCAATGAAGGATAGAGTTTTCAGCAATGGGAAAGGCAGATCAGCAGAGGGATGTGGGGGCACACTGGGATTGGAAGCTGGAGGCAACACTTGGAGTTGGGGATCCTGTCCTGGTCCTCTTTTAGATCACAGGGACTTGTGGTCCTCAGTGTGTGGGAGTGCACCCTTGGAGTATTAGGAGTGCTGAGGCTGGTGCTGGTTGGGGACCCATCTGGGGACATTGCATTGTCCCAGGATAGGCCTCCTTTCTTGGCTGCTCAGTTGCATCCATGCTGTTTCAGAGGAACCCAGCTTATGGGTCGTACCTAGATTTGCCAGCTTTGGAGAAAGGCTGTAGGAGCAGGAACTTGGAGGAAAAACTGGGATTTGTAGTTGTTTTCATTTCCCAAAGCTTCTCTCCTGCTTCTTTCCCCACTGTGCTGATGACACTGCGTATGTGCCCCCACTGTCCCTCCAATGTTCGGGGGACCCAGGAGTAGAACCCTAGTGATGCTTCCCCCTTCCAGGGGGTCCCTGAGCTCCTTGGCTGACCCACTTCACCCTTGTGAAGGGTGTGTGTCTCCCCTCTTGCAGATGAGCCCCCATGTTCCTCCCGACTCTGCCACCACCACTGCCTGCTCTGGCAGAAAACAGACACTATTGTGTCTCCAACCCCGGAGAGGCTCCAGTATCAACAAGGCGAGGGATTAAAGCTGGCTGTGGTGGTACTCGCTTTGGACTCAGTCCTGCAGTGTGAAGAGGAGGATTGTGTTCCCCTGCCTGCCCCCCCACCAGGGCTGGACACTGGCAGGGAGAGCTGTTTTCCCAGCTTTGAAGCTGCCTGGGTGTTTGTTTTCCCTTGTAGCCATGTCTTCTAGGGCCAGGGACTTGTTGAAGCTCAAAGCTGAGGGGGGGTCAAGCTGGGGTAGCTGGGGGCAGGAGACCTCCCAGGAGAAGGCAGAGGCGGTGGTGGGGAACTTGGGATGTTGCTCTCGTGCCCTGGCATTGCTCCCATCCTTCTGGGAGGTCCAGGTGGGCAGTGGTGGATGTTCCCTGTCACCCGTCCCCAGGGCTGGAAGTGGCACAGCCCATCCTGCTTCTGGCTGGGCGAGGACCGTGTCCCCTACAGTGACGCCCGCAAGACGTGCTCTGACTACAGCTCCACGCTGGTTACCATCACCAACAGGTCAGTGCCATGCCAGTGGTGGTGGGTTTGCCCCAAAACAAGCTCTGCAATGTGGGGAGTGACTTCCAAGGGCTGGAGCATCATGGGCAGCTCAGTGTCTCAGCTCGCTGTATCACCCGCTCTCACTGTCCCTCCAGGTTCGAGCAGGCATATGTGAGCAGCCTCATTTATGGCTGGGATGGGGAGTATTTTTGGACAGCTCTGCAGGACATCAATGAGACAGGTGCTTTCCACTGGCTGAGCGGTGATGAAGTGATGTACACTCACTGGAACCGCAACCAGCCCGGTAAGGGATGGGGTGGGATGAGGACTCCCCCTTTATGCAGGGCAGAGCTGGCACTGCCTTCCAGCACAGTCCAACTCTAAGGCTGGCATCTCCCCTGCTCTTGTGAGCACTCCAGGTTACAACAAAGGTGGCTGTGTGGCCCTGGCCACCGGCAGCTCCATGGGGCTGTGGGAGGTGAAGAACTGCAGCACCTTCAAAGCCAAGTACATCTGTCGACAGAACTTGGGCACCCCAGTCAATCCTGAACTGCCCAGTCCTTTCCCCACACCCAGCCTCACTGCCACCTGCCCCCCAGGATGGAGCTCCGACCCCAAACTTCGTCACTGCTACAAGGTGAAGGGGGGTTGGACAGGTTGGTGTGGGGATGCACATGCCTCCCCAGTGCAGGGGAGTGAAGGGGCACATTTTGGTGCTTTCAAGAGGCACTCCACAGCCCTGGCTGGGGCTGGATGGCAGCACTGGGATGTGACTGCCTGCAGGTGGGAACAGGGCTCCGTTCCTGTTCTGCTGCTGAGCCCCCCATGCTGTGGGTGTTCCCTTACCCAGGTATTCAACTTTGAAAAGCTGCAAGAGAAGAAGACGTGGATCACTGCACAGGAATTCTGCCGGGAGCTGGGAGCCCAGCTGCTCAGCCTAGGCAGCTACGAGGAGGAGCATTTTGTCGCCAACACCCTTAACAAGATTTTTGGGTGAGAGGCTGGGGGCATCAGTGTGTGTCCCACTGCTGGTGTGTGCTTGCCACAAGGCCACAGCCCTCCTGGTGGTCTAGCACATGTGAGTGGATGGATGGATGGATGGATGGATGGATGGATGGATGGATGGATCTATCTCTCTGAGCACAGACTGGTATACAGAAGGTGCATCAGTTGATGTGGCTAATATGGGAGATGTGCAGGAATTTCAGTGTAATTTGGGGATGGAGCTTGGGTTTAAAGCAGCTCCAGTCCTGAGATGGTGTGCCTGTTATCCCAGTTCCTATCTTCAGGTGTGTGGGGGTGGCAGGCTTTGAAAACAAACAGAAAAAGTCTTGATTATAAATATATATTTGTAAATAAGTATAAACCCCTCTGGTTTGAAGGGGGTTTTGTACTCATCTGTCCCCCTGGGTCCCCATAGGGAGTCAGAGCCGGAGCTCCATGAGCAGCACTGGTTCTGGATCGGCCTGAACCGGCGGGACCCTGCTGGAGACCAGAGCTGGAGGTGGAGCGACGGGCTGGGGGTGAGCCCAAGGGGCGTTTGAGTTGTGGGAGGGACAAATCTGGTGCTGGTGGAAAGGACCAACACTGTCCATCTCTCTCAACCCCCAGTTTTTTTACCACAACTTTGACCGCAGTAACTATGATGATGATGACATCCGGAGCTGCGCAGTGCTGGATCTGGCCTCCCTGCAGTGGATGCCAATGCAGTGTGAAGCCCAGCTGGATTGGATCTGCAAACTGCCCAAAGGTACTGGCAAAGGGGTCCCCACACCCATCAGCTGTGACTGACCTGGAGGAGCATGGACTGTGTGGGCTGTGAGGTGGTGGAATCCTTGGGAGGAGGGAGGGTGATTCCTAATTCAGAGGCTGGGAGAGGTGCTGTCACTTCTGGGGGAATTCCGGAGGGGCGTCCTGCTGTTGTAGCCCATGGATAGTTTGCAGAGAAACACCCATGGGAGCATCCCAGCCTGCACCCCACTGACAACTCCCCTTGCCCTTTCTCCAGGTGCTGATGTGAAGGAGCCGGAGATCACAACCCAAGGTGTGTTAGCCACAGCCTTTTGACACAGTCACAGAATATTCTGAGTTGGACAGGACCCACAAGGACCACTGAGTCCAGCTCCTGACCCTCCACCCCAACAATCCCACCCTGTGCTTGAGAGTGTTGTCCAAAAGCTCCTTGAGCTCTGGCAGCCTTGGAGCCATAGTTACTGCCCTGGGGAGCCTGTTCAGTGCCTGACCACCCTCCGGAGGAAGAACCTTTTCCTGATATCCAACCTCAACCTCTCCTGGCTCAACTTCAGGTCATGTGTAGACCACCTGATGTCTTCAGTGGGTGTCTGCTGCAGTGTTATTAAGACATGATGGATCCTGGGCAGGGTTGTGGGAGGGAGGGGAACCCAGGCATCCCGCTGCAGCTCCATTGCAGGAGAGGGACAAAAGCAAAGCAGCCCAACAGACAGGGACATGGGTGTCCTGTCAGGGTGACCGTGGCAGGAGTGTCAGCCTCAGTGTGACACTGGTCTCTGCCTGCAGGCAGCAAAGAGTGGGTGAAGTACCAGGAGGCCGAGTACAAGTTCTTTGAACACCACTCAACATGGCTGCAGGCACAGCGCATCTGCAGCTGGTTCCAGGCTGAGCTGGCATCAGTGCATAGCAAGGCTGAGCTGCACTTCCTGGGCCAGAACCTGAAGAAGGTACCAAGGAGACAGGAACTTCCCAGGGCACTGGTGGCCCTGGGCTCTGCTGCCTTGTGGGCTGCTCTTCCTTATCTTCTTTCACCCTTTTCTGGAGGGACCGTATTTGGGGGTGCTGGGCTTTGCTGGGGTCAAGATGGATTTGTGTGGTGGTTGGTCCTGATGCCTGGGGTGGGTTTGGGGCTTAGCAAAGTGATAGTTTTTGCCTTGCTTTTGCAAGCTGGGGAAGGGTGTCTGATCCCATGGCAGCCTCGGTTGCCCCCAAAAACTCTTCAGTCCCTGAAGGGCACTGATATGTCCTCTCTGGGCATGCAGTTCTCCAGGGGCCAGGAGCAGCACTGGTGGATTGGGCTGCACACCTACGAGAACGACGGGAGGTTCAAGTAAGTCACAGACAGCCACTGTATCCCTGGACATCCCTACACTACAGTCCCCACCACATCCCCACACCACTATGTCCCTGCACACTACTGTCCCCACATCTCAGAGTGCTGTGACTCAGCAGCTGCATCTCAGGGGTCTCATCCTGGGGTGCTGGGCTGGAAGTTCCTCACCCAAGAGAGTAGTGGTGGGAAACACTCCCAGTTAGTGCATTCAAGTGGTCCCATTCACCAAGTCACTGCTCATCCTCCTGATGCTGTTCCAGGTGGTCTGATGGGTCCCTCCTCAACTTTGTCTCTTGGGCACCAGGCAAGCCTCGGCCCATCAGCAAGGACAGGAAGTGTGTGTACATGACAGCCAGCCGAGGTGAGGGCAGGGCAGGGCTCCACATGGGGCTCTGAGGGGCTGGGGCACTGGTACCGGTGCAGAGGGGCATCATGCCCAGCGTGTCCCTTCCCGCAGAGGACTGGGGGGACCAGAAGTGCATGACGGCACTGCCTTACATCTGCAAGCGAAGCAACGGGACAGCTGTGAAGCCTTCCCTCTTTCCGGTACCTGCTGCCACAAGTGGGGGCTGTCCCCAAGGCTGGCTGCCCTTCCTCAGCAAGGTACCCCTGGAGGGGGAGGGGACAGCAGGATGGGAGAGGGGATGGCAGGATGGAGAGGTGATGGCTACTTCCTGATCTTCCACCAGCCCTGCGGAGGCACAAAGGGGGTGGCTGCAAAATGGCAGGATGGAAATGCCTGCTCATGTTTTGTGGGGAGTGCTGGGGAGTGCATTTACAGGGATGCTGGGAGACATGCTCTGGGATGGCGAAGGTGAGGTGTGTGCACAGGTTTGCCAGGAGAGATGTGGAAGGTCCAGAGGGGTTGGGGGCTGGCCCGCATGGGGGTGTGAAGGGGACAAGGACCGTTGGGGCAGAATGGGGCTGCAGAGGGTGGCTGAGTGGGGAAGGTGCAGGGCTCAGGGTTGGGGTCAGCTGCACCTCCTGGCCCATCCTGTGCCCCTGCCTGTGCAGTGTTTCAGCTTCAATGGCCACAACAAAGGCGAGATAGTGAAGTGGCCAGAGGCAAAGCAAGTGTGTGAGAGCCAGGGAGCCATCCTGGCCACCATTGCCAGCCCTCTGGAGCAGGGTAGGTCTCCTCTGCCCCACCACCCCACCAGGTTTCTACCTGCCAGGGGTGGTCCTCAGCATTTCACCTGTCATTTGCAGCCTTCATCACATCCATGCTGCCCAACATCTCCTTGGACCTCTGGATTGGCTTACACGATGCCCAGGGGGAGTTCCAGTGGGTGGAGGGGGAACCGCTGCGGCATGTGAGCTGGGCACCTGGAGAGCCCTCAGGCTGCAGCTCCTCCAGCCCCAATGACAAGCCGGTGAGGGAGATTCCTCATAGCACCCTCATCCCTGATGGGGTGCCTGGCAGGACCGGGAAGGTCTCAGTGCCAGGCCCAGCCTTGGAAAAGGAAAGATTTAGTGGGCTGGGTGGCTCTCCAAGGGCAGTGCAGGATGCAGCCCTGCAGGGTGGGGGGGTTTCTGGCATAGGGATCTCAGTGATGTAGAACAATGCTGCTAAGGGCAGTGCTGACCTTGTGGTTTGGCTGTGCAGACCAACTGTGTTGTGGTGTGGCATGGCTCACCCCCCCTCTTCACGGGACGCTGGGATGACCGGAACTGCCTGGAGGAGAAACATGGCTATATCTGCCAGCGGAGCATAGGTAGGAGGGGGATGAGGGGACAGCCCCAGCTCTCTTGGGTGCGAATCTGCCACTGCCACCCTGGTGTTTCCATGCTGTGGTGGGACTGGGGAGCCTGGGGCAATGGGTTTAGCTTGGGGAGACAGACTTAACTTGGGCAGGTGGGTCCCTGGTCCCAGCCTTTTGTGGGACAGCCTCAAACCTGTGCACACCAGCCAGGCTCAGTGTGTCCCCACAGGGACGTGCATCCTGGTGGGCAGCTCCTAGGTGGGGATGGCGCTAGGGTGTCGCTGCTTGTCGTTCCTGAGGATGTCCCTCTGCCCTCCCCAGTTGCACAAGGATGTTGCCAGGTGCAACCAGCACAATACTGCCAGGGACAGCCTGGCCTGGGTAGGAATGGACAAAGGGGTGACCCACCTGGGATGCAGGAATGTCCTCTGTGGCCTCTGACCATGTCTCTTTGCTCCTCCAGACCCGGTCCTGAGCCCTGTGCAGGCACCATTCCCCCCTTCTCCTACCGGCACCCTCTTTTACCACAACAGCACTTACCGCATCCTGCAGAAACCCCTCAGGTGGCACGAGGCGCTGCTGCTCTGTGAGACCCTCAATGCCACCCTGGCCACCATCCCCAATCCCTACAGCCAGGCCTTCCTCACGCAGGCCGTCAGCAGCCTGCAGGCTCCGCTCTGGATTGGGTTGGCCAATGATGAGGTGAGGGAAGGGGGCAGGCACCTGAGGCATGGGTCCCCAGAGGGATCACAGCAGCCTCCCAGGCACCTCCACCCTGTGGTGTTCCAGGGGGGCCGGAGCTACTCGTGGCTGACGGAGGAGAATCTCATCTACACTAACTGGCAGGACGGGGAGCCCCAGCAGATCACTGGCTGCTCCTACATGGACACAGACGGGAGCTGGCGCACAGCTGGCTGTGATACCAGGCTGCAGGGGGCCATCTGCCAGCTCCAAACAGGTGCTGGCCAGGGGAACTGGGGTAGTCTGGGTGGGGTGTGACCAAGGGTTGGAGGTGGCATCCCACCAGGGACCTTCTGGAGCATGTCCTTGTGGGTCTGGGTGCCCCAGTGTGCTCTGGGATCCCAATATCCTGTGCCCCACCACACCTTTAATGTACTGTGTGCTCCCCAGGTCACTCCCGCATGCACAAGTGGACCTACAGTGGCAGCTGTCCCAAATCACTGGAGGACTCGTCCTGGATCCCCTTCCGGGACCACTGCTACACCTTCCACATGGAGATCACTCTTGGGCAGAAGGATGCCATGAAGAGGTGCCAGAAAGGTATAAGGGAGCTGGGGTTGTAAAGGAGAGTGATGCATCCTTGGAAATGGAAGAGAGTGGGATCTCCAGGATGTTTGTGGGTGCAGCAGAGCCCCCTTGTCCCTGTGCCCCTGTCCAGCCTTGGTCCTTGCTGTTCTGTGTTAGGGTTCCCCAATCATCATGTGGTTCACGGGTGGGTTCTGAAATTTGTCCTGTTGGGCACTGCTGCTTCCTAACTCAATCCTCTTAGTTCTGGGCTCCTTCATGACAGTCTTCCCTCTGCAGTTGGCGGCACAGTGTTGTCCATCCAGGATGAGATGGAGAACGTCTTTGTGTGGGAGCATCTCCAGGCGTACGAGGGCCTTTCCAAGGGAGCCTGGCTGGGCATGACCTTCAACCCCAAAGGTACAAAGGAAGGACTGAGGTTTGAAATACTCCCTCAGGCACCTCCATGAATTCCCACCAAGTCTGTGGTGAGCAGAGGAAGCCCTTGGTGGTGGCACCAGTAAGGAGGGCTCATACCATAGTGTGACAGGCGCACTACTGTCTCAGGCTGTGCTAGACATACTGCATGTGTCCTCCTCTGGCTTGGTGGGATAGGAAACCCAAAGCCTTCTTCAAGACAGCAGAGCCTGCGCATTCCGGAAGGTGTGCTGTAGCCTCTGGTCTTCCCCATCACACCTCCCCAGCATAGAATCACAGAATCATGGGATGATTTGGGTTGGAAGAGACCTTAAGGCCAATCCAGTCCCACCCCCTGCCATGGACAGGGCCACCTTCCACTACACCAGGTTTCCTAGAGCCCTCTCACACTTCCTTGTACTTTCTGAACTGGGGCGAAGGTGGGGTGTCCTCTTCAGCCTCCTTAAGCCTAATTTTCCCATTTCCCAGGTGGCACCTTGGTTTGGCATGACAACAGTGCCGTGAACTACTCCAACTGGGGCCAGCACGACACGGGGCCCAGCATGCTTAGCCAGAACAGCTGCTACTGGATCCAGAGCAGCAACGGCGTGTGGCGTCTAGGCTCCTGCACAAACGTAACCATGGGGGTCATTTGCAAGATCCCCCGAGGTAGGGTTCCCTCTGCTGCCCGAGGCTTCTGGGCTGATGTAGGGTGAGCAGGGGGTCTGGGCAGGGTGGTGCATGGCAGAATTGGCACAGTGGCAGCACCAACCACATGTTTTGGGTAATTCCAGTGCAGGGGCTTGTATGGGTTGGTGTTGGGGTCTACAGGTCTCCATTGGGCTCAGTGATGGGCTGTGCATGTCTCATTGGCTGCATCAGCTCCTTGGGGCAGGATGGGGCTGGTGGTACAGTGGTAGAGCAAAGCCAGAGGACCACCCCAGCTATTCATCACCCATTGCCCGTGTGGTGCAGCACTGGGAGCAGTGCAGGGTGTGGGTCCAGAGGTGCTGGTTGTGGGAAGATGGGAGGGTGTCATGGCTATGCACTCACCTATCTATGTTGCCATTGCAGTGGAGGAGAGCAGCTTTTCCAGGGCAGGTGAGTAGCACCATCAGCCTGGGCATAGTACTAGGACTGGAAACCAGGACTGGGAGCCTGTGCCACAGCCCAACTTGTGTAAATAATAAAAGGAATGGGGTTTACAGGTGGGGAATGCCATTCCCAAGTGACTTTGGCCTTGACTTAGGACTCCTCAGCAGCAGGAGCCATCCTTTGATGAAGGTGTGTGTCTGCCCAGCCGCTTGCCAGACTCTCCTTCCAGTGCCCACACTGCCTGGTTAGTCAGGGGGATGGCCAGCATGTCTGCTGGTAGGATCCCAAAGATCCATCCCAGGCAGCTGCTAAATGTACATACACACCACGAAAGACCCAGGGAGTCTGCCCAGCCCCAGGAGGTCTGCCAGGAGCAAGATGTCCACAAAACACCAAAGCAGATTGGCAGAGTCACAGAATGTGCTGAGCTGGAAGGGACCCACCAGAATCAATGATCATTGAGTCCAGCTCTTTAAGTGAACGACCCATACGGAAGTCAAATCCACAACCTTGGTGTTACTAGCATCATGCTCAACCAACTGAGCTAATCTCATTCCAGTCCTGTCCTGCTTTGATTCACACCAGGGGAAACAGGCTCTCCAGGGCAGTGGTCAGCCCCAAGTCGGCCAGAGCTCAGGAAGTGTTTGGTCAGCACTTAGGCACAGGGTGGGATTCTTGGGGTGTCCTGTGCAGGTCCAGGAGTTGGACTTGGTGGCCTTTGTGGGTTCCTTCTAACTCAGGATATTCTATGATTAAATCACCCTGCCCAGAAACATGGGTCTAGCTGGAGCCCCACCAGCCTCAGCCTCTCCTGCAGGCTGAGGAGGGAACAGGAGCCATCTGTCTGCCTCCTAACAGCCTTTCCTCCCTGCAGCTCTGCCAGAGAACACAACAGCCATCGCTGTCGTTGTGCTGTCGACACTGGCACTGTGCACCGTGCTGGGGGTTGTTGTCTTCCTGTACAAGCGCCGACAAAGCGCAGAGCGCGGCGCCTTTGAGAGCGCTCGCTACAGTCGCACCACCTCCAACCCCAGTGAATCTGCCGAGAAGAACATCCTGGTGTCGGACATGGAGATGAACGAGCAGCAAGACTAATGGCAGAGGGGATGCTGGGGATGGGGATCTGGGGAGGGGGAGGATGGAGAGCATCATGCACGCTATCCCCATGGTGCACGGGGCAGGGGTGGCAGCAGGACTGGTGTGGCAGGGCAGGGAGAGGGGCTGGGGTCAGGGTTGCGGTCCAGCCAGGTGGGCAAGAGGAGGGAGCAGGGTCCCTCCTGCCCCACATGTCTCTGCCATCACCTCTGGGCTTGTCCCAAGCTGCTGGGATTTTGCCTGCAGCAGCTGTGGTGGCAGTTTCAGAGCTAAAAAGTTTTGAGAGAAGTTGCTGCACAAGTTGAGAGCTTTCCAGTGGCACGAACAGGCTCCAAGACACCTTTGCCTTGGGAGAAGGCAAGTGCAGGGATTCAGGGCCTTGCAGCAGGCTCTTCTCCCAGGAACCAAGCTGGTGTCCGCGAAGACATAGTCCCAAGCAAGAGGTCTCCAAAGCCGATCTACCTCCCCTCTGTGTGCAGCGGCAAGGGCCCTGCCAGCTCCCAGCCCCTCCACTGTGCCGCTCCTTCCCTCTCTTCGGCCTCATCCCTGCCTCCAGCAGAAAGCAGCAGAGAGACTGTTGCTGCGATCCCAGCGTGGAGCCCCACAGGATCAGTGATGGAATCCTCTCCTCCCTGGCACATTCCTAGGGCTGTGTACAGACCCAGTGACGTTGTGGCAGCTTCCCTGTTCCGTAAGCCAGAGTTTGTCCCATTTTCTCTGATGTGTGTGTCTCCCAGATAACTGCATGGGAGAGCACCACAGCAAACTGCTGGCCCAGCCCCTCTGGTGGAGCACCCTCTGCACCCCAGACCCCACAGGAGGAGTTGGGTGCTGAGGCAGGAGATGCTGCCAGAGATCTGGGACCACCCTCTGTGCCTCGCCAGGCGGGGATGGCATGGGGCTGGGGTCACTTGCCATTGGTGCCTTGCTGGGCCCAGAAGGCTGAGGATCAGTGCTGCAGAGTGGGGAGGATTTCGAAGTTTGATGGTTGTTTTGAAGTTGGTTTGTTGGTTTTTTAAAGGAAATTATGGTAGCTTTTGTTGCTATACTGTACTGAGTGCGTGCTGAATATATACGTTTTTTCACACAGCTGACTGGGGTGTGTGTGGTTGCCTGTTTCCATGTAGGGTGTAGCAGAGGAGGAGGTGGAGGAGAAGGAGAAGGAGGAAGGCAGTGTGTGGCTTCCTGCCTGGCTTTTGAGCTGTGCAGGAAGGAGTGGGGGTGCCCAGGGCTGAGCCATCCTCCATCAGCTGCATGCAGCAGCATCCCTGTGATGAAGGATGCCTGGAGACAGCAAGAGCTGTTAGGACCTTGATGACGGTTCCCTGCTAAGAATGGGATCCAAAGAGCCCCTTGGACCTCTGAAGTGGGGTGACACAGCCCTACAAAAGATGTTGCCTTTAGCTCTCTGCCTCTGAGGCTTGAGTTGGGGTTGGTTTTGCTGCAAGAACAGGAAAAAGAAAATTTTTGTAAGTCACTTTTTTGACACACGTGTGGATTTTAAAATCTGTTGATTTCACTTAAGCTGGACATTAAGTGTTTAGGAAACTGTTGGGGGGTGGAATGGGGGCACCAGGTACCGCTGAGTTTTTTTTTAATTTTTGGCAACCTACAAAAGCTGCCATGACATTTCAGGGTGAGGAAGAATCTGGAGCACATAGATCTGCCCCAGCTCCATTTCTCTCTCTCAGCTTTCTCTGCCTTTGTTTCCTGAGGTCCTTTCTAGTTTGGAGCAGTTGGTTCTGTCCATGAGCCCGTGCCTTCCTGACGTGGGAGCTAGAGCCTGAAAAGCCAAGCGTGAATCCCTTATCATCCCCAGTAGCTGGAATTCCTGCTGCAGGGGTGCTTGGAACACCATGCTGAGATGGAAGCTGTGCTGCTGGTGGGGGTGGAGGTTTAGGATTAACTCCTTTTGGTGGGCAGAGATGTTAGGAAGTCCTAAAAAATAAAGATTGATGTTAGGATTTATGGGCATGTGCGAGAGAGGAGCAGTGCTGAGGGTGCAGCTGGGCAGGGTGAGCAGTGATGAGCGTGCTGGGGCTCCTTTGAAGTGATGAGACCCTGTGCAGGGTGGGAGCAGTGTAACATGGGGCATTGTGGGTGGGATGGTGGGGAGTGGTAGGTGCTGGAGGAAATTCTGTGCCATGGAGAGGCTGGGAAGGGGCTCCCCCAGCCATGCAGGAGGTGTTAAACTTGGCTCTCACGCAGTGAGAAGACCTTGTTTAAAAGAGTTTTCTTTTTTCCTTTCTTCTGGATTACTTTGTATTTTTTGCTTCTCCTTTGCTTTTGAGAAAATAAATCTGTACTGTCTAGGGGAAATATTGTCTGAGAAGAGTTTTGTGAGCTGTGGGCAGTGATCAGGATTACAGGGAAATGCATATATGGTTACATGGTATCGTCTATCACCATTAGATAATGTGAAGAATTGCTTAACAGGATCCTGTCAAATATATATATATATTTTTATATATATATATATATGCTTTTTTTTTTTTTTTTTTTTTTTTTTTTTTTTTTTTTTTTTTTTTTTTTTTTTTTTACTCTCTGTGGTTTGTAAGATCCTTTTAGAAGCTTGGAAATAAAATTTCCTTACCCACTTCTTTTCTTTTTTTCCCTTCCTTTTAATTGAGAAAAGCAAAACTTGTCTTTCCCTATGTCTCCAGCAAGTAATGAATATAAAGCTGAAACGTGCCTGCAGCAGAGGAGGTTCCAAGGTGCCCAGGTGAGGGGGTTATTGTATTGATTCCTTGAGTTTTTTGGTTGCATGTCCCATGGATATTATGTTGTCCACTGGTTGTTTTGAAGTGTTGGCTGGAGTGCTCCCACACACCAGGCTTCCCTTGCTTGCACTGGTCACTCGGTGCTGTTTTCTCACCTCCCTCTTTTTTGGGGCTTCCCGGTCCTTTCAGGAGCCTGGAGCTGTCCACACCCACCACTCCTTTCCCTGGGGTCAGAACCAGCACTGTCCCCCATCACTCACTGTGCCCGGGAAAGATGTGATTTCATAATCACAGAATCACTTAATCATGGAATTGTTTAGGTTGGGAGAGTCCTCTAAGCTCTTCAGGTTCAGCCATTCCCCCAGCATGTCAAGCCTACCACTAACCCATGTTCCCAGTTGCCTCATCCACAGCTTTTAAATTTCAATTAAATTTCTTTTGGGTTTACTGGGGCCATTTGATTTTGTCTTTGATTGAGTGAAGAGCACAGGGCAGGCACCTGGAGCAGAAACTCTCAGGATGCTTTGAAGGAAGAAATTCTTTCTCTCTTCTATTGTTTTTCACCCAAGAGATGGGAGGATATTGGGAGGGCTGCTCTGTTTAATTGCAAACAGCAGTGGAAATAATGCGGAGGGACACTCCACTGCAGCAGGGAAAAGGAGACTGGACTCACCTTCTGGAGCTTAAACTCTCCTCAGGGTGACCTGACCTGAATTCAGGTACGTGTTTTCTCTTCAAACGAAGCTCAGCAAAGCTTGTACTACTGGTGTGAGACAGTGAAGATCAGAATGTGGTTTATTTATTTATATTTTAATCTAAAAGGAATGTGGCCTTTGGGGAAAAGTGCAGTTTCTAGTAACCAGAGGCCCTTTCTCACAGGCCTGAAGAATGCCTTTTATCAACTCTTCTGAACTTGAACTGAGCATGCTCATTTTAAACGACTTAGAAAATTCCATGAGATCTGGTTCAGAATGGATTAATCTGGAGAAGGATACAAAATAGCCTCGTTATTTCAATCCCCTTTAATTTCCCTGCTGAATACCAAGGTATCAGCTAGAGGGAAGGCAACATGTCCAAAGCAGGCAACCAGCACATTCTAAATTAGTCTCTGGTAGGTGAGCTGCCCATTAGCCCACAAATCAGCCCTGGATCATGGGCTAGTGTGGGAGTGTGGAAGGGAAATGTCCCTTTGATTTTCAGAAGCAGTTTATAGCACATGCAAGGGCAGCACACCACACCCAGACCCCAGGCTGGGCTTCATCTGATAAATCTGAGTCAGCTCAGGGTGTTGGCACAGCCTGAGCCTGCTATTGTGCCAGCTCTGGTGCACTCACTGGGCGCTGGGAGATCTAAATTGAGTCAGGTGAACAGTGACCTAAGTTACCTGTTTTGAATAAAAACAGGAGACTGGGGCAGCTTGGTGAGCTGAAGTGTCTACATTGCACCTGATGGCAGGTGAACAGAATCCTGCCCTCAAAGGCTGAATCCCTCAATTTGATAGGTAAAAACAGACCTAAGCTGCTTATGCCTTACTCATCATCTGCATTGAATACTTGTAGCCGTGCACTGAGATGGCCCCAATATCCACAGTGTGTGGGAAGCACTCTAATGTATTTGGGAGTCCTACAGCACAGGCCGTGCAGAAACTATGCTCAGTTCTACTCAAGGCATATGTTAGGTTTGTCTACAAGCTGTAGCTAGCAGAGTGTAGAGAGGGTGAGGAGCCTGCTCAGCTGAGCTGCTCTTTGCCACTCGGATTCAACACAGTAGTGCTTGTGAAGGTCACAATTCAATGTTATATGTTCAGGAACATGAATATGCTGAGGGGCTGCAGCACAACAGAGGTCAGGGCTTTGCAGAGCCACGGATGTGTCTGGGCTGTGACCAGTGGCCACTGCCTTTTTGACTCAAATTGCTCTTGGCAGCTGTTTTTATTTCACCCTGAGGTAAAAACCACTACTCTGAAAACAACCAGTTTTTGCAAAACAAGTCACCACAAGACCTTTGTTTCCTTATTCCCAGAAGCCAGGCATAAGCCTGACTCAGAAGGTATTCATCTGTGTGGGATAAAGGGGGAATCCAACGTTCTGTGAATGTGGTGTCTGCTTAGTAAGTGATTTTGTTCAGGAATAATCAAATATGCTGGGTGCTCCTCACTTGAGATGATTACTAGTTCATGCTTAATTGTTAACTTATAATTCACACAGTCAGTACTCAGTTTTTAAGGTCCAATGTGAACACCAGTGAGCACAGCTCCACATATGGATCAGGTTTCTAGTGATGGACAATAACCAGTATGGAGTTAACCAGCAACATAGGGGATAATAAGTCCCTTAAAATGTACAAAAATATACCATCTCATCACAGAGTAAAAAGAATTAGAATGTATTAAGCAATATGTTTCAAGTTCATGTAATTGAGAAAATGTGTAAATCAGGCAAGAATTCATAATGTTCATGTATCTCCCTCTCTCTGGGTCCCCCCCAGGAACCCCGGCCAGCCCCGACTTGGCACTCAGAGAGTACTGAAGGCAGCTAGGCTAGTCGCCTTTGCATCAGAGGAGATGCTAGAGACATCGGCAGAGGATAAAAGGGCCGACTCTTAGCAGGGGTTAATCCAAGGTTTTATTCCGAGCTCCTGGGTGCTCCCACACCTCAGGGGGCCTCCTGCTGAGAGCCCCGGGAGAGGTGCCAAAGTTACATTTAAAGGAAGGTGGAAACCAAAAGTAGATACATTTGCTGACCAGTAAAGAAACTTCAGGGATGGAAACTTAGGGAATGGACATTTGGGATAGCATATGAGGTGGCACTTGGGGGGTTGACCCCTGGCCTCTGACTAATCACTTGACGACCTGGACCAAAAGTTCTAGATAGAGAGGATGGGATGCTGAGTGACTGACAGAGAGCCAGGGGGGGATTTGGGGATGATTTCAACAAAGGAGAGGGAATACTCAGGTAGAGGGAGGGGATACAATCTGGGGTAAGCCATTTGGGAAAAATAAGGGGATACAAAGACAAAACCATTACAAAGTATAAACACACACTACAACATTCATGTACAAATCTGAGCCTTAAAAATGAGCTTAAAAGAATTCATACAGCAAATTTGTACTGATCAATTATTTTGCTGAGATGCAAATGGTCTAGGCTTCTTATTGTACAGTGCAGTGAAGCCTTCAGGCTCTTTCCTAGCTTCACTTCCAAATAATAGCTGCATTTTCTAGCTGCTTTCCACGGATTCCACTCTGTGTGTCAGCATTCAAGTCAAGATCTGAGCAATTGTTTTCCTTCTGTCTACATTCTCCCTCATAAAACAAAAGAAATTTCCCACTTTGTTGAGGCCATGGAAGTTATTAGACAATGTCAAATACAAGAAATTTCCTGAAAGTTTGTCACACTCCAGCTGAGAGAAAACACTCTATGTGTTATTCACAGATGTAAAAGTGTGCTCTGGTTCCCTTGGCTGGAAGCTCTGGACAGGATCACATCACTTTATAAGCTCAAACTCTAATCAGAAGAAACCTCAGAAGTAATGTATGTCAGTGTTAGATGTGACTCCAGACACACCAGGGGACTGCAGGGATCCCCACAGCTTGTGATTTTAAAGGTTAAAGGAGGTTAGTTATAAACACAACTTACTAGCCAACTGTTTCCAATTAGGTGAGGCAGTTGTAGGACATAATCAACAGAAATGCCGTTGACTTCACTACTAGTTACCTTGACCTGTGGTCTTTCAAAGTAATTAGCTCTTTGGACTAGTTAGTTTGGACTTTAAAAGACAACAGTAGAAGTTAAAAAGCACTGTGTGACATAAACACGCCTGTTTTAACTTTAGTTAAAGTAGGAGAAAAGTAGAAGCATTAAAAAAAATAGTGAAAAGGGTACTTAATACAAAGGCTTCTTGGTGGAATTCCAAGGTCATGAGAGTTTAAATGTTTTTCTCAGAGTCAGGATCTGTAAATGAAGAACGAAGAGTGGTTTAGAATTTCTTCATCAACAAGAAAAAAAAACTAAGAGAAGTTAACAAGATGAAAAGCCATTGCTTTCTCTTAAGCTTGGAGATAGAGAACAATCACTGAATAATTACTTTGATTGCCAATTATCTGCACAGTTATCTTGCTGTTCTGCTCTCTAAGGCACCTGCACAACCCCTTCCAAACTTGGTTCTGCTGCCCATCAGAGGGTACAAAAGCTTCCTCAGCATTCAAAGGCTGTTTATCAAAGGCTGTGATGTAGCCTTCATTTATGTTATGAATAAAAAGTTACCTATTTTTGTTTAAGGTTACAGAGCTAAAACCGGTTGGACCAATTGCTGTTAAATTAGCTTCATTGTTAAGAGTTGTTTCACATTCACCAAACCAAGAAGAGCTTTCAAATGGATTGGGATGCTTATCACAAGAACAAGTGTTGGAAAAAGACCTCATCAAACATCTATCTCTACTCATGTAAATCAGCACTGTCAAAAAAGTCCTTACAGGTGTTATGTTTGCCCAATTATCCAATCACAAATAAAAGGCCAAACAAAATTAAATGTAACAATAATTTTAATGAAATTTAAATGAAATAGTTTAAAATATATAAAATTGAATACATTTAATAAATTGGCAGTATAATTTGGTTATAATAAAATATAGTCTGGTTCGGGTATACAGTTTGACTTACTGTGAGAAAGTATAAGGTGTAAATAAGGTTTTCTGATTACACATAAACTTCTAAGAACTGCTGTGTCTTTTTGCTTAAAATGGGAATTTTGTAATCCTTACAGTAGTGTTGGTAAGTTTTAGTATGTGGAAAACCTTTTCAAGCCACTGGTTGCAAATCATGCAAAATCATGCAGAGTCCTGCTTGCTTAGATTAGCTATTATTTACAATACAGCTGAAAAAGTAGTTTTCTTTTTGATGGGTTTGTCAAACTTATAGCATTGTTAACTCTCCAATATTATATAAGATGTAAATTTAGTCCATTCAGTAACTACCAGATGTAGTTCTTTTGGCACACTGGCTAGATGGGGACAGTGTTAAAAAAAAAAAAAGAAAAAAAAAAAAAGGCAGGAAGGTCTATTTAGAAGAGACATGATCACTAATTAATTAAAATTTAATTCAAAACACGATTTTATATTCTAAGGAATGTGTCAGCATGAACAAGTCACTTCTTGTCTCTCTGTATTTGAGAACATTTTGCCCCGTGCCCTAATGGAAGGTGATATGCTGGAAGTGGAAAGAGCAGGTCCTGCTGTAGGAATTCCTCACTGCTGGAGCTAATGGGATAGAGCCTGTGAAAGTCCCAGCTGTAATCAGGCAGGCAGTTATTAGATGTCACTGAAGCTCCAGCCAACAGCACCAGAAGAGTTCTCCTTTGGCCAAAACCCATGGAAGGGGAAGCGCATCCATGAAAGGAAAGAGACTACTCCAGCTGTTCGAGCTTTGCTGAGAACATGAGTTGTATTATAGACACAGGAGCTGAAGCCTTGCTCCACTCATTTGGCACTTCACATTGTTCCCAGTCATTCCAAGCCTTTAAAATCCTATTTATATGTGGTATTTTCCCTGTAACTGGCAGGTTTGAAAGAGAAATGTCACTTTAGCAGCGGCATCACAATCTGCAACTTCATCATCAGCTCCTCGGTAACATGGCAAATGGAAATGTTTTAATATTATTATAATAGACAGTCAAAATGACATTTCAAGTGAGAATTTGTGGAGTTGCCAAAACCTAATACACCACAGAGAGGTGACTGATGTGCTTAATCTCAAAGTATTACTTCACTTTTTATTGTGAACCAATGGTTTTTCAGGAGAAAACTGTGAGATTGTTTGGTTCTTTGTTTTTTTTTTTGAGAGATATTGTCTTGTTTTTAATGATGTTCAGCCATAACTAAGACCAAAATACCCACTAATTTTAAGGGTAGGCATATAACAACACTAACAATAAAAGAAAAGAATTATTCTTATCACAGTGTTATTTTAAATCGGACATTTCAAAATTAGAAGACTATAAAAAATTCACAAAAATCCAACATCTCATAGCCTGGGTTCTAATTAAAATCCCTCCCAACCTCAAGACAGTCAGGAAGTCACTATCCCTGTAGTTTCAGGATGACTGATGAAAGACTTCAGACAAACCACAAGCAGACACTGGATCAGTTGATATGACTTTTTTTAGAGCAGCTCAAGTACACCCCTAATGGTCCAGTGAAAAGATATTCTATGAATTTAAAAACATAAAATTTGTCCTTCCAGAGAGCTTTGCAAAGTACAGCCCATGCAGAGTTTGACTGCCAATTAACTGGAAACTTTCATCCACTGTTTTGCAGCTTGTAACAAGCTAAGAGAGGGGAAATGGATTCTAATTTGACATGTCCATAGGGTTGATCCTCTGACTTCGTCCCAAATGACAGCACCACAAATGGATCCTAAGTCTTTCCATGTGTATGCCTGAAATGAGTGGAATAATGACAGATCTCTCAAGATGAAAATTGTATTCATGTTATAAATGAGAAGCTTGAATAGGCCAATATTCAAGCAGCAATCAATTTATTAATTAATTTGGTAAAGTATGAGCGCTGGGTACAGTGCCTTATTTCTTAGTCATTCCCAGTAAAAGGAGCTCAACAAAAGAGAACTGATAAAGTGCTATAACACTCAGAAGAAAGCAGTGAGGATGTGACCCAATATTATAGACAGATAATATAACGATTGGCTCTCACAATTAGGGGATTAATGTTTTGTGTATGTTAAAAGAAGCTTTATTGATATAAGGTTGTTATTGTGGTTTGTTGTTTAGATGTCCTCCCCATAGTCCCCTTTCCCACCTCCGTATTGTTGCCACGGTTCGGAGGATATAGGATTGGACGCGAAGTAAGAGGGAAGTGGGAGAACCGCAAAAGGCGGGACGCGAGTGAAAGAGGGGCACGGAAGAAAAAGAAAAGAATCCGCGGAGGGAACCGCAAGTGAGATAGGAACTCAAGATCACCTCGGAATGTCAGGCTGAGAGTTACCGGATATAGGGGGTGTTAGAACAGAAAGGACCACGCCCGTCCAGGACGGCCGGATGCGGGAAGTGGCGGAAAGCCGCGGGTGGTAAGAGGCTGCCGCCGAGTGCTGCAGCGACTCGGGGCGCGGCACTGCCAGTGGTCAGGGGCCAGCCCGCGGACGGGGGCTGATCCACGTGGGCTGCGGTGAGCCGGGGCGCCGGGCCACCCGTGGCTGGAACCGCCGATCGGTGGGGGCCGCGCTCGTAGATCAGAAGGTTCCGTGTGCGCGGGGCCGCCGGCAGCGGGAACGGCAGTCCAGAACCAGAAGCGGCGGAAAGCTGCGGGCAGCGAGAGGGCCGCCGCTAGCTGCTGCGATTGAAAGCGCTAGCCACAGTAAAACCCCGGCGCCGCAGGTTCCCCTGTGCAGGGCTGCCAGCGGCGACTGCGAGGCGCCGAGCACGGTAGTGCCTGGCAAGGCGGACCCGGTTGCGCGGGGTTTTCGGGCCGGGAATCCACGTGGGCGACAGCGACTCGGAGGCACTAGCGCGGTAGTAGCACGGAGGGGCGTGGGAGCCCCAGCCCACCGCACGCCCTGGCGCCGAGTGGAAGCCACAGCTCCTGGTGTGTGAGCCGGGAGAGGGAGGAGCCGATACTGGCAGCGTGCAGTGAAGCCAGGGCAGAAATCACATCGGCTCATTTTAGCAAGAGCAGTGAGTCGCCCAGTGTCTCGCTGGTTCTCTGTTTGCTTTTGCTTTCTTAGAGAAAGGCAGGGATTTTTTTTTTTTTCCTTTTCTTTGTCTTCTCTTAGCTGTTAAGAAGGCGAGATTGTCTTGCAAAGATCTTTGAGTAGCTATTAAGAGGGGGGTTTTGTTGCAAAGGGCTGATAGAAAGAAATGGGCCTAAGAACAAGTAAAGAATTCCCAAGGGGAGGGAAAAATGAAAGGATAACCCTAAACAGGCCCCTGGGAAGAAGACTAACCTGGTGGAAATGTGACCCCAACACTTAAGAGTGAAAATAAGGTTATGCAGTATTGTGTGATGTTAGAAATATGGTTAGTGATTCGTGGAAATAGATGATGTATAAAATATATATGTGTATGAAGCAGACTATTGGTACATAGCGGGGGGAGAATTCTTTTACTCAGGATGGAAAAACCGCAGCAGGATGGCGAAACCACGGCAGATGGGCACTGCGACATTTGCATTCAAAGGGAACTTCAGCTACACGGGAGATGGGCATTCATGAAGGCATGTGTCCAGTGACACCCAGGAGATGATGGCCCAGACGTCGGGACGAGATGCACACCTGAGATAACCAGGGCCATCAGCACCTGTCAGTTGAATGTCCATGCACACCTGAGATAACCAGGGCCATCAGCACCTGTCAGTTGA
Source organism: Pyrgilauda ruficollis (assembly GCF_017590135.1). Classification (NCBI taxonomy): domain Eukaryota; kingdom Metazoa; phylum Chordata; class Aves; order Passeriformes; family Passeridae; genus Pyrgilauda; species Pyrgilauda ruficollis. The sequence goes on from NW_024514432.1 coordinate 885,282, forward strand.
ATGTCCGATTCCGGGAATCTGGGAGACTCATTGATCAATTCCCAGACTGAGGCTTTGTGCAGCCTGGACCGAAGAAAAGACCGAACATGAATATGAAGGTCTCGAAAGAAAGACAAAGGGACTCTGTCACGGGCGAAATAAAACGTATAAGAACCACGGCCTGGGAGCAGCCGGTGTGGACGAGGGGAATTTGGTGCGATAGAGGCCAAATTCACGTACACCCGTATCACCGACTGGGGGTGGTACGCTGTCCGATTGATTGGTGGCTGTCGGGACTGTATTATGGTCGCAAAATAAATTTTATTTTAATTTTTTTATGAAAATTGGCTGTTTTTCATTTTTCATTTATAACATGTGATAGAGTGGACTAAGAGGGAGACTGGATCCAACCAGGTGTACAGGCTGCGGTGAGTTGAAAGAAGATGTGTCTGGTTTTAAATATCCATATAAAAATTAAAGAACAACCCCAGTACAGATCAGGGAGAAGGGACTTCTTACTGAACAGCCCTTCTAGCTCTAGCTTCTCAGTCATGAATCTCAAAAGAAAGCTACTCTGCACCCCACTCCATCCAAACAAAAAATCCTGAATTCAAGAAAAACACTGGCATGGTGTATGCTTTGTTTTCCTCATTCCTTTTGCTGCCTCCTACCTTTTTCTCTGTCAACTCTAACTTTTAATCAAGTGTAGCATAGAATAGTCATTCTACACTCAAATTTAGTGTTATGAGTTAAAAAGTTATCAATTTTTTTTTTAAGGTTGCAGAGTTAAAACAAGTTGGACCAGTCGCTGGTAAGTTGAAGGTTTGACTATTTGTTGTTAATAGCTTCATGTTGCAGTCACCTATTGTTGAGAGTTTTTCTTCGATTGCCTGTTACTGGTTGCTGATCAGCGCAATTGTCCCCCTTCTGCTTCCTGGGGAGTGACAACAGACCCTGCAGGTAGCAGGGTGGGGAGTGACATCAGAGCTGGTATGCAGATGAGAATGCATGTCACCAGATTTTGCAATTTTCCAGGAAAAAACCCCTAAAAACAAAGAGCCAACATGGAATTAAGAGACCTAAGTAATGTCTAAAGGTGAGGAACTTAATCCAGTATCTGCTAAGATACTTTTTACTTTTCACCCTAACCTAAAAAGATGTTAACTAGAAAGAGGACCTGGAATGTGAAACCGAAAAAGTGGAATTCCCACTACTCCCTGGAGGATGGAAGCCCCAGCTCTGCCTGCATACCAGCGGACACAGCTACATCATCCTCCTCCTCCTCAGTGCCACTACTGGGAGTAGCGGCGGCGCGGGAAATCTGTCGTTTCTCCCCAACCTGAGCTGAATCTTTTTAATAAAGGCATTAAAAAGGAGAAAGATCTCCTGCCCTATTTATTTCATTTAGCACTAACAAGTGCTACTTCTTGTTATGAATAAAAAGTTATCTATGAGGTGTGAGCTCAAATCAACCATCTAGAAAATAGTTTGCTGGTGAATGCTTCTGTCAGAGTATTCTGGGAAATAATTTTCTTTCACGAGTAATGCTAGAAGGCATGCAGAATCAGAATATACACTGTTTAGGGCAAATAATTTGAGAACGACAATTCTACCAGACTGTGCATCTTCTCTAGTTAATAAGAAGGACTCTGGCGCATTGAATTATTTATTTGTATGAGTAGAAATGCTGAAAAGGGCACCTAACCATATGTTTTAGGTGCCTTTGGCATCGCTAGGAATGCATCACAAATAATACCTTAAAATTACAGCAGTATAATATGATATCAAAACACCTCAAGAAAGAAACACAAATGTTACTCTAAATAGTCTAACAATTATGCTGACTTGGAATTCATCCTAGTTTTAAAATGTGGGGGAGGGAATGAGCCTTGCAACTTCTCCTTGTGTGGAATGTGTAGGCAGGAAGTTATGAGTTACAAAATGAGAGTTGAATACAGGTATCAGTTCAAATTCAAAGCTTCAAAACCAAACTCTGTGCATGGAATTCACATGCAAACCTTGTTATTTGGCTGCCGGTACCAGAAAGCTGTAATGTGTAGAAGTGGGAATGCGGACTCCTACCAGGCATTCAGAGGAAAGCCAAGACATTGGAAAGACTCTGAAGAAGGCAATTCCTATTTGCAGTTTGCTAAAAAGCCTAATTTTAATATCTTATTTAGCTTAGCTTGCAGAGTGAAGTTCTGCCCGTGGCTTGAGTCAGGGAAACTTGAGAGTAACAATGAAAGAACAGAATTTGTGCATTAGACTCCAAGAATAGTGTTTTGCAATCTTACTGAGAAGTCCTTTTCCAGTTATGGAGCTTCTGTCAGGAAGCAATCTTCAGATATTCGCAGCTTTAGGAGATGGACTCCCACTTTCAGTCATGGGCACCATGGAAGTTGACAGGACTGACGGGTATCACTGGCCTTGGTGTCTAAGGGGCCCTGTCTCAGCTGCCCCAAAGACACTTGGGCATTGGATTTTTCTTGCTGGGGAAAAGAGCTGCACTCTGAGATAACCAGGGCCATCAGCACCTGTCAGTTGAATGTCCATGCACACCTGAGATAACCAGGGCCATCAGCACCTGTCAGTTGAATGTCCGATTCCGGGAATCTGGGAGACTCATTGATCAATTCCCAGACTGAGGCTTTGTGCAGCCTGGACCGAAGAAAAGACCGAACATGAATATGAAGGTCTCGAAAGAAAGACAAAGGGACTCTGTCACGGGCGAAATAAAACGTATAAGAACCACGGCCTGGGAGCAGCCGGTGTGGACGAGGGGAATTTGGTGCGATAGAGGCCAAATTCACGTACACCCGTATCACCGACTGGGGGTGGTACGCTGTCCGATTGATTGGTGGCTGTCGGGACTGTATTATGGTCGCAAAATAAATTTTATTTTAATTTTTTTATGAAAATTGGCTGTTTTTCATTTTTCATTTATAACATGTGATAGAGTGGACTAAGAGGGAGACTGGATCCAACCAGGTGTACAGGCTGCGGTGAGTTGAAAGAAGATGTGTCTGGTTTTAAATATCCATATAAAAATTAAAGAACAACCCCAGTACAGATCAGGGAGAAGGGACTTCTTACTGAACAGCCCTTCTAGCTCTAGCTTCTCAGTCATGAATCTCAAAAGAAAGCTACTCTGCACCCCACTCCATCCAAACAAAAAATCCTGAATTCAAGAAAAACACTGGCATGGTGTATGCTTTGTTTTCCTCATTCCTTTTGCTGCCTCCTACCTTTTTCTCTGTCAACTCTAACTTTTAATCAAGTGTAGCATAGAATAGTCATTCTACACTCAAATTTAGTGTTATGAGTTAAAAAGTTATCAATTTTTTTTTTAAGGTTGCAGAGTTAAAACAAGTTGGACCAGTCGCTGGTAAGTTGAAGGTTTGACTATTTGTTGTTAATAGCTTCATGTTGCAGTCACCTATTGTTGAGAGTTTTTCTTCGATTGCCTGTTACTGGTTGCTGATCAGCGCAATTGTCCCCCTTCTGCTTCCTGGGGAGTGACAACAGACCCTGCAGGTAGCAGGGTGGGGAGTGACATCAGAGCTGGTATGCAGATGAGAATGCATGTCACCAGATTTTGCAATTTTCCAGGAAAACACCCCTAAAAACAACGACCCAACATGGAATAAAGAGACCTAAGTAATGTCTAAAGGTGAGGAACTTAATCCAGTATCTGCTAAGATACTTTTTACTTTTCACCCTAACCTAAAAAGATGTTAACTAGAAAGAGGACCTGGAATGTGAAACCGAAAAAGTGGAATTCCCACTACTCCCTGGAGGATGGAAGCCCCAGCTCTGCCTGCATACCAGCGGACACAGCTACATCATCCTCCTCCTCCTCAGTGCCACTACTGGGAGTAGCGGCGGCGCGGGAAATCTGTCGTTTCTCCCCAACCTGAGCTGAATCTTTTTAATAAAGGCATTAAAAAGGAGAAAGATCTCCTGCCCTATTTATTTCATTTAGCACTAACAAGTGCTACTTCTTGTTATGAATAAAAAGTTATCTATGAGGTGTGAGCTCAAATCAACCATCTAGAAAATAGTTTGCTGGTGAATGCTTCTGTCAGAGTATTCTGGGAAATAATTTTCTTTCACGAGTAATGCTAGAAGGCATGCAGAATCAGAATATACACTGTTTAGGGCAAATAATTTGAGAACGACAATTCTACCAGACTGTGCATCTTCTCTAGTTAATAAGAAGGACTCTGGCGCATTGAATTATTTATTTGTATGAGTAGAAATGCTGAAAAGGGCACCTAACCATATGTTTTAGGTGCCTTTGGCATCGCTAGGAATGCATCACAAATAATACCTTAAAATTACAGCAGTATAATATGATATCAAAACACCTCAAGAAAGAAACACAAATGTTACTCTAAATAGTCTAACAATTATGCTGACTTGGAATTCATCCTAGTTTTAAAATGTGGGGGAGGGAATGAGCCTTGCAACTTCTCCTTGTGTGGAATGTGTAGGCAGGAAGTTATGAGTTACAAAATGAGAGTTGAATACAGGTATCAGTTCAAATTCAAAGCTTCAAAACCAAACTCTGTGCATGGAATTCACATGCAAACCTTGTTATTTGGCTGCCGGTACCAGAAAGCTGTAATGTGTAGAAGTTGGAATTCGGACTCCTACCAGGCATTCAGAGGAAAGCCAAGACATTGGAAAGACTCTGAAGAAGGCAATTCCTATTTGCAGTTTGCTAAAAAGCCTAATTTTAATATCTTATTTAGCTTAGCTTGCAGAGTGAAGTTCTGCCCGTGGCTTGAGTCAGGGAAACTTGAGAGTAACAATGAAAGAACAGAATTTGTGCATTAGACTCCAAGAATAGTGTTTTGCAATCTTACTGAGAAGTCCTTTTCCAGTTATGGAGCTTCTGTCAGGAAGCAATCTTCAGATATTCGCAGCTTTAGGAGATGGACTCCCACTTTCAGTCATGGGCACCATGGAAGTTGACAGGACTGACGGGTATCACTGGCCTTGGTGTCTAAGGGGCCCTGTCTCAGCTGCCCCAAAGACACTTGGGCATTGGATTTTTCTTGCTGGGGAAAAGAGCTGCACTGAAAGGCCAGGTGCCTGTGGCTGAAAGTGGGATTCTGCCTCCTAGAACTGTGAAAGAATGAGGATTTCTCCCAGAAGAGAGCTGCCAGGAGCTATGGCTCTAGCTGACCTTGGACTCCTGGGGGCCACCTGCCCACAGGAGGCTGGGTTGCCCAGTTGGGTGTAGTTCTGGGAGGTAATGGTTAGGGCGGTGTCTAGGGTAGTGGTCAGTGAAATAAATGGGCAGGAGATCTTTCTCCTTTTTAATGCCTTTATTAAAGAGATTCAGCTCAGGTGGGGAGAAATCGACGGGTCGCGCCCACGCCGCCGCTGTCCCCAGGAAGGGGTAGTGGTTAAAAGTAGTGGTCAGGGTAGTTCTAAGGTAAGTGGTTAGAGTAGTGGTCAGGGGTAATGGTTAGCAGTAGTGGTTAGGGCCATTAAAAATGGTAACTTCTCTTATCTTTTTATATATAAAATTGATTTCCAAATACAACCCCATATCTACTGCTTTATAAGCAGGATCTTAGAGAATAAGAAATTCCAAATACAGATATAGAGAATTTGAAAATGCAAATAGAAATTTTGTATGTATAAATTAAATAAAGGGCTTGAAAAAAGGAGAAAATATGGCTCCATGAAGGCAGTAGAAATCGCTCTGTGTATTCAAAGCTTTTTTGTGTCACTGAAACACCGTCTGAGTTCTTGGCTGGGACTTAAATCGCGGCTGTCACCTGGTGATAAGCACGAGGTATTATGCATGTACAGTATTTTTAATGACTCTGTGGTGACATCTGCAGACTAAAAACGGTACCGCAACTAAGAAATGCACGGATGCGTAGTGACGTGACGGTGGCTGTGCATTTGCCATGGCTTTTTACACTGACGCTGCTGCCCAGTAGGGAACATCCAGTACTGTGAGTCAGAGCGCTTCGGTGGCGCTTTCAGCGGCTGCTGCTGCCTCGCAACCGGACCTGGTGCATGTGCAGTTCTCAGGAGCAGCCTGGGAGCACCAGGCACAGGTCCCAGCTGCTGTGGTAGTTCTTTGAGGAGATCACCCATTTCACAGTGTCAGTAGGGTGATGTAAGTAGATATCTTAAGTCGAAATAGACAAGTCTGATACTGAAGTGTCAAAATACACAAGCTGAAACAGTCTAAATATATGGTTTTTTTATAAGTGTTAATATAAGTTAAACAGATACATGCCAATAGATCTCTAAGTATAAATAGGTATTCTATATAGTAAGTGCACATAGTCTAAATAGAGGAGTATATAAAAATTATATATGTATTTGTAAACTTGTATATATTTTAGATATAGTATATTGTAGTATTTTAATATCTTATTTATATTACATTTATTTATATGTTTGTATTTAAATAAAATAATTATAGGAATATATAAAAGTGTTTTGGGGAAAGGTTTTGGTTTCTGGCTGCATAAATCCAGGTAGATTTTTCTTTCCCAGAAGCCCCAAACTGTGACGTTCCTTTCAGATACTGCCTGGGATTTATGCAGCCAGAAACCAAAAGCCCCCACACTGTCATGGAGAAAAAGAAAAGCAAAAACCACTGGAACAGGGTTCTATAAAGGTTCAAACACACAGTTTTTCTCCCACAAAACTCACCTGAACTGACTGAGATACCACACTGGTGGTTCACTGGATTCTCTGGGTTATTATTAAGTCTTGTGAAATGTTTTTAATTAGGTTAAATTGCAGTGAATTTTTACCAAAAACCTGAAGCCATGAAGCACAATAAGCTGTGCTGCAAAACATGGTGCATTTTGTGTGTCCCTGCCTGTACCTGTTCAGGTGTTCTGACACCTGGTGTGGTGTCAAAGCTGTGCTTCCTGTCAGAGTAGGGGGAGTGGCAGATCAAAAGAGGTGAACACCATGGAGGCATTTTGGAGCAGGTGGACAATACCAAGGCAGAGCAGCTTAGTGTGCCAGGTAGAAAATAAAGCCCTCATAGCTAAAGATGTCTGACCACAACAATCTTTTTTTCCCCTATAACAGCAGCTGTCCTCAATCATTCCTGCTGTTTGCACACAGTAAAAAATCACCCTGCGGATTTGCTTCTGGGAACAGTGATCCATTTCCTAATGGGAGTCATCTGAGTGTCTGTGAGAAATGAGAATGTTGCAGATGGAGTGATGTGAATGGGGAGTGTGTAGTGAATATTTTCAGGTGAGTCTCCTAATGTGCCAGTTCTAACGTTGTGCTGGCACCAAGTGACTTCATTCTGATGTGAACTGTCTTGAAATGTTTGCTGGAAATACAATAAAATGCGTGTGGGAAGCTTTGTGTTCTTCTTTTCATATAGGTTTTTATGCAGTTGGAAACATATTTTGGGATCTAGCAGCGAATTCAGTGAATTGTCCCAGCCAGAGACCTTTTTGTTGACTTCAAAGTAACTTTTAAACCTCAGAACCACAGGTTTGTAGTATTTTACAGTATCAGAGTGAGCCTCAATGCATTACTTTGTTCAGTGGCAGCTGCCACAAGGGCTGAGATGTCATGTGTTTTCCTCTCTTGGAGGAGGCTTTACCGTGTAGGGTACACTGAGGTTGTGAATTGCAATCCAGAGCATATTCAGACTCTTAGTGCTTGGGGCTGTGGTTTCTGGTGTGCAGAACACACTCCAATGTGTCTAGCTTGGGTTTTGATGTACATTTCCAGAATTACTCAGATGGGGAAAAGGTCAAAAGGCTGGTGGGAAGGGCATGCTCCCAGGACTGGACACCCTCAAAGGAAGGGATGATTTTTAAGTACTTCTTGTCTTTTGTTTCCCAGCCCAGGGCTAACTTGGTGTTCTCTGAATTGGATGGGTACATAGGGTGCCCGAAGGATCATTGCAGGCATAGCACTGGAAAAGTCAGGAATAATCAAAAGATGAGAGCAAGTGGGAGGAATCCGGAAGGACTATTTTTAGATTTGACCTTGGGTTCCAGTTCCTCATGGGGGGTCTGTGGTGCCCAAAGTACACCTGTACCAGTCTGTGGTGTTGGAGTACCTGTTTGTTCATGTCTTGGGCTTGGAAGACACGCTGGACATGAATTCCAGGGAAGCTGCAATTGCAGTAGTGGCTGGAGTCAGAAGCAGTGGAAGCTGTTTGCTGTATGCTTGTTCTCCACCTTCAGCTCACTTTCCTGGGATAGGGCTAGGGCTAGGGTTACGGTTAGGGCTAATGTTAGGGTATTGAAAACGACAAAGCCCAGGGCTCCA
>NW_024514433.1:0-5028 GCF_017590135.1 Pyrgilauda ruficollis
AAAGGGGTGTGGCTTGGCGAAAAGAGGCGTGGTTGGGTGTGAAGGGGTGGGGCTTTTCCTCAAGGGGAGGGGCTTGATGGAAAGGGGTGGAGCTTGTGTTAGTAATTAGGGGTGATCATGTGGGTGTGGCTGAGGGGGCGTGGCTTGTGTTGGAACTGAATCTTGATAGGCTGCTGCTTGTGGTGTGGGTGTGGTTTCTTGACAAAGAGGTGGGGCTTGTTCCTTAGTGGGTGGGGCTTATTTGTGCCATCTGTTGTGGGTGTGGCTTCTTAGCTAAAGGGTGGGGCTTGTTTGGTGGGTGGGGCTTATTTGTGGTGAGTTGTGGGCGTGGCTTCTCACCCAATGGGTGGGGCTTGTTAATTAGTGGGTGGAGCTTGTGGCATCCATTGTGGGCGTGACCTCCTGGATGTGGGCGTGGCTTACAACCCATTCCCTCCTTGGGGCGGGCTGCGATGAGCGTGGGCGTGGCTTTTCTTCGAACGGGCGTGGCTTACCCCGCTTGGGCGTGTCCCTTAGCCCCGCCCCCGGATGCCGCTGAGCCCGAGGGCGCCCCCTGCCTGCACCCCGGGGCTCTGCTCTTCTGGGCCGCCCGGCGCCGCCGCCTGCCCACCATGGCCGAGGCGCTGGCGCACGGCGCCGACCCCGGCTGGGCCAACGGCGCCGAGGGCAACCGCACGCCGCTGCTGGAGGCCGTGGCCGTGGTAACTGGGAGCACTGGGAGGGTCTGGGGGGGCTCTTTGGGGGGTTTTGGGGGTCCCAAGGGGGGCCCTGGGGGAGGTTAGGGCAGCACCCCGCTGCTGGAGGCCGTGGCCGTGGTAACTGGGAGAACTGGGAGGGTCTGGGGGGGCTCTTTGGGGGGTTTTGGGGGTCCCAAGGGGGGCCCTGGGGGAGGTTAGGGCAGCACCCCGCTGCTGGAGGCCGTGGCCGTGGTAACTGGGAGAACTGGGAGGGTCTGGGGGGGCTCTTTGGGGGGTTTTGGGGGTCCCAAGGGGGGCCCTGGGGGAGGTTAGGGCAGCACCCCGCTGCTGGAGGCCGTGGCCGTGGTAACTGGGAGAACTGGGAGGGTCTGGGGGGGCTCTTTGGGGGGTTTTGGGGGTCCCAAGGGGGGCCCTGGGGGAGGTTAGGGCAGCACCCCGCTGCTGGAGGCCGTGGCCGTGGTAACTGGGAGAACTGGGAGGGTCTGGGGGGGCTCTTTGGGGGGTTTTGGGGGTCCCAAGGGGGGCCCTGGGGGAGGTTAGGGCAGCACCCCGCTGCTGGAGGCCGTGGCCGTGGTAACTGGGAGAACTGGGAGGGTCTGGGGGGGCTCTTTGGGGGGTTTTGGGGGTCCCAAGGGGGGCCCTGGGGGAGGTTAGGGCAGCACCCCGCTGCTGGAGGCCGTGGCCGTGGTAACTGGGAGAACTGGGAGGGTCTGGGGGGGCTCTTTGGGGGGTTTTGGGGGTCCCAAGGGGGGCCCTGGGGGAGGTTAGGGCAGCACCCCGCTGCTGGAGGCCGTGGCCGTGGTAACTGGGAGAACTGGGAGGGTCTGGGGGGGCTCTTTGGGGGGTTTTGGGGGTCCCAAGGGGGGCCCTGGGGGAGGTTAGGGCAGCACCCCGCTGCTGGAGGCCGTGGCCGTGGTAACTGGGAGAACTGGGAGGGTCTGGGGGGGCTCTTTGGGGGGTTTTGGGGGTCCCAAGGGGGGCCCTGGGGGAGGTTAGGGCAGCACCCCGCTGCTGGAGGCCGTGGCCGTGGTAACTGGGAGAACTGGGAGGGTCTGGGGGGGCTCTTGGTAACTGGGAGCACTGGGAGGGTCTGGGGGGGGTCCCTGGGGGGTTTTGGGGGTCCTGGGGTATTTTGGGGGAGCTCTGGGGAAGGTTTTTAGGGAAACTTTTGTGGTTTTTTTCTTGGTTTTGGGGGTTTCTTTGGCTTATTTTCTCAAGTTTTGGGGTGGTTGTGAGTGGTTTTTGGTTCTGGGGTGTTTTTGGGGGGGTGTTTTGAGGGTCCCAAGGGGGGTCCTGTGGGAGGTTATGGCAGCACCCCTCTGCTGGATGCCAGGCTCGTGGTAACTGGGAGAACTGGGAGGGTGTTCCTGTTTTGGGGAGGGGTCCCTGAGCCTCTCCCCCTCCCCCTTTTCCCCAAGAATTCCCTGCTGGCCTGCGAGTTCCTGCTGCAGAACGGGGCCAGCGTCAACCAGAGCGACAGCCGCGGCCGGGGGCCGCTGCACCACGCCACCATGCTGGGACACACCGGGTGTGTACTGGGAGGGACTGGGAGGGACTGGGAGGGACTGGGAGGGACTGGGAGCGACTGGGAGGGACTGGGAGGGGGCCCTGAATTCACCCCCATTTGGTGAATGGTGGCACCACTCACCCCTAAAGCGGATGTGGACAAAGCTAAGCAGGATCTGCCCTGGTCAGTGCCTGGATGGGTGACCTGAATGGGTTATTTGAAGAGGGTTCACCCTCTTTTTTTGGAGGATGGTTTATTTCGTTTTGGGGGTCTTGCTGCTTTTTAGGGGTTCTTACCACCTTTTATGGGGGTCCCTGTTCCGATTTTGGGGTGCTGCTATTTGGGAGGCAGTGCCAAAATACTTTTAGGGGGGATCCCTGTTCCCTTGGGCTGTGCTTTTTCCGTTTAGGGGGTTTCCCTTCTATTAGTGGGGATCTGTATTTTTTTAGAGTCCCTATTTCATTTTTGGGGGTCCCTATTCCATTACTGGGGGTCCCTTTTCCCTTTTGGGGGTGCAAAACCCCCCAAATCTCCCAAAAGTCTCCCCATTTTGGAGGGTCCCTAGCATAATTTTCCACATGGGAAGCTAAGCAGGGCCCACCTCAGTCAGCACCTGGATGGGTGACCTCAACCTCTCTGCGTCCCCTTAAATCCGAGCATCTATTCCCAACCCCAATATCCCCCAAATGTCCCCCAAAATGTCCCCAAAATGTCCCCTCGATGTCCCCCTCCCCAAATTCCAGCCTGGCCTGCCTGTTCCTGAAGCGGGGGGCCGACGTCAACGCGGTGGACGCGGACGGGAGGGACCCCCTGACCATCGCCATGGACTTGGCCAACGCCGACATCGTCACCTTGTGAGACCCCCGGGGGGCGTCCTTGGGTGGGGGGGGGGACACCCCAATCTGACCCCCCAAATCTGACCCCAAATCCCCCCACAGGCTGCGATTGGCCAAGATGCGAGAGCTGGAGGTGGCCCAGGGACAGACCAGTAGGTTTGGGGGGGTCTCTGGGATTTTGGGGGGGATCCCTGGATTTGGGGGGTCCTGAGGGGCATCGGAGGTGGAGTTTTGGGGGGTCCCGTGGTGTTTTTGGTGGGGGGCTCCTCCAATCCTCAGGGAGATTTCTCAAGTTTGGGGTGGCCTTGGAAGAGGGATTGGAATTTCGGGTGGAGTCTCGGATTTTGGAGGATTCACGTGAGAGTTTTGGGGTGGAATCTCTGGATTTTGGGATGGATCCCTGATTTTTGGGCTCCCAATTCGGGGGTCTCCTCCCCTGCCGCCCCCAGGTGACGACACCTACCTCGACATCTTCCGCGACATCTCCCTGATGGCCTCGGACAACCCCGAGAAGCTCGCCCGGACCCCTCCCCCCAAACACTCCACCCTTTAGCCCCGCCCCCTCGGCAAACCACACCCCTTCAGCAGAACCACGCCCTCTTAGCAAAGCCACACCCCCTCCTCAGGCAGCAGCCAATGGAATAAAGTCTTGGTTTGACCAAAATTCACTTGGGTGGTCTAGAACCAAACCTTATTTGGGTGACCTAGAACCGACCCCGCCCAGAATCTTCCCCCAGAATTGGGGATCCCAAAATTGGGGACCCCAAAATTGGGGAGGTCCCTTGGGTGACCTGGAACTGAATCCCCCCAAAATGGGGAGCTCAAATGAGTGACCTAGAACTGACCCCCCCAACGGTTGGGTGATCTAGAACACCCCCACACCCCCCCAAATTTTTGGGGGTCCCTCTGACCTTCCCCTCCCCCAAATCCCGCCCCATTGGTGCACCTAGAACCGCCCCTCCCCTGCCCCCCCAAAGGACGAGAGCCAGGGCCGCATTTTGGGGTCACACGGGCGGTTCTAGAGCGGCTCGGGGGGGCTGGGGGAGGGCTAGGGGGGGCTCGGGGCAGGGTGAGGATGAGGAGGCTCGCGGCCAGGAGGAAGGCGCCGGCCGCCAGGAAGGACACGGTGAAGTCGCCGGTGATGTCCCGCAGCCAGCCTGGGGAAAATGGTGGCGTTGGGGGGGGGGGTCTGGAACCCCCAAAACGGGTGGGTTCTAGGTCACCCAACCCCATTGCAACCCACTGTCAGCCTCCCAAACTAAGGGTCATGGTGGGTTCTAGTCACCCAACCAATCCATGACCCCCAACCCACCCTTGGATGCTCCCCCAATGGGTTCTAGGTCACCCAACCCAACTGGAACCCCCGGTCCACCCTTTGGTTCCTCCCCCAGTGAGTTCTAGGTCACCCAACCCATCCATTACCCCACCCAAGCCTTGTGTGCCCCCCAAAGTGTTCTAGGTTACCCAACCCAACTGGGACCCCCACCCAAGCCTTGTGTGCCCCTCAAAGTGTTCTAGGTCACCCAACCCATCCGTGACCACCCAGCCCATCTTTGGGTGCCCACCCATTGGGTTCTAGGTCACCCAACCTAACTGGAACTCCCACCCAAGACTTGGGTGTTCCCCCAATGGGTTCTAGGTCATCCAACCAAAGTGGAACACCCAGTCCAAGGCTTGTGTGCCCCCCCATGTTGCGTTCTAGGTGACCCAACCCATCCATGACCGCTTAGCCCATCCTTGGGGGCTCCCAGTGTCGGGTTCTATCTCACCCAACCCCCTCCATTTCCTCCCACTCCCCACCTTTGAGTTCTAGACCCCCCAACCCGCCCGTACCCGCCAGGGGCGCCCCCAGCAGGGACCCCACGCTCTCGAACATCTGCATCACCCCGATGGCCAACGCCGCCCGGCCGGCCCCGACCACCTCGGCCACGCCGGCGAACTGCAGCGGCGCCACGGCCCCGGCGCAGCCCCCGTAGGCCGCCGCCAG
>NW_024514434.1:0-391 GCF_017590135.1 Pyrgilauda ruficollis
AAACGGGGAAAAAAGGGGAAAAAAAGGAAGAAAAAAAAGGTGCATGCTAATATTTTAAAGAAATTGTGAATAAGGCAGCTGGCACTTCTCATTGCTGAAATGTGGGGACATTGTTCCCATTTCTGCTTGGTTCCATTTGTTTTAGGATGCCTTCCTCATTGGACTGGCACTCTGGTTTCTATTCCTGACTCAGCCAATTGCCTCCTGGCTGAATTTGGATAGGTCATTCCATCTTTTGTGCAGCACTTTCCCTCTCTGGAAAATACATCTAAAGTAAAACACCTCTTTTTTATAAACTTTGAAATCTGCTGATAAAAAATGCAACAGAATAGGTGGCCAATATCATTACTACCATTATATTAATATATGGTTATTCTATTCAAAATAATCA
>NW_024514435.1:0-391 GCF_017590135.1 Pyrgilauda ruficollis
AATATATATATATATATACAGGTTATAATTCTTGCCATTACAACCAGAAGCTAATTTTTTCCTAATTCCACCCCAATTTCCTACAAATCCATTTCCCACAGGACAGGGTGGATGATGGCCTTTGCTGACCCAGAAATGGGGCAGTTCAGGGTGTTTTAAATGACTTTTATTCTGTTTTCAGCCTTGTGGGAAGGGTGAGACAATACAGGTCTCACAGGTTATAATATATATTTATTATATTATATTATAATGTATAATATATATGATATATATGATTTATAATATATAATATATTATATATTATGTATTAGATATTATATTTTATATATTATATAATATATTATGTATTCTATATTAAAATAGAATTATATATTATATATAATATATTATA
>NW_024514436.1:0-391 GCF_017590135.1 Pyrgilauda ruficollis
TTTGTTTTTGGGGTTTTTTTGGGGGGGAACTTTGGGATTTTTTAGGGTTTTTAAGGAATTTTTTTAGATTTTATTTGGTTTTTTTGGGAAATTTTTGGGGTTTTTTTGGTGGATTTTTAAAAAATTTTGGTTTTTTGGGGGGTTGGGTTTTTTGGGGACTTTTAGGGCAATTTTTGGGGTTTTTTTGGGATTTTTTGGGGGATTTTTAAAGGTTTTTTGGGATTTTTTTAAGGGATTTTGTTTTGGGTTTTTTGGGTTTTTTTTGGTTTGGTTTTTAGGGGTTTTTTAGGATTTTTTGGGGGTTTTTTTTTGATTTTTTAAGGATTTTTGGGGATTTTTTTAAGGATTTTTTGGGGTTTTTTGGGATTTTTTTAAGGATTTTTGGGGTTTT
>NW_024514437.1:0-391 GCF_017590135.1 Pyrgilauda ruficollis
CAAAAACCCCAAAAATTGGGGGAAAAATTTCCGAAATTGGGAGGGGAGAGAATCCCCAGAATTTGGGGGAAAATTCCCAAAAATTTGGGGAAAAAAATCCCAAAATTTGGAGAGAAAAATACCAAAATTTGGGGGAAAAAATTCAAAAATCTGGGGGGGAAAAATCCCAAAAATTTGGGAAAACAATTCCCAGATTTGGGGGGGGGGAACCCCCAAAATTTGGGGAAAAAATTTCCTAAAAATTCTGGAAAAAAACCCTCAAATTTGGGGGAAAAAACCCCAAAATATGGGGGGAAAAATCCCAAATTTGGAAAAAAAAAATCCCAAATTTGGGGGAAAAGATTCTGAAATTTGGGGGGGGGGGATCCCCAAAATTTGGGGAAAAAAACCC
>NW_024514438.1:0-391 GCF_017590135.1 Pyrgilauda ruficollis
CTAAGCCCCATCCAACCTGGCCTGGAATTCCTTCACTTGTTAACCACTAATTCTTTTGTTCCTGTCTCACTTTTTATCACTGTTGTGTAAATACATTGTCAAAAATCTGAAAGCAGAGTTCTGAGGCGGAAAAGTTGCCCCATATCTTAGGAAAGTCATGCGGAGAACCCACAATGGATAAAATTTCCTTTGGACCATGATGAAAAATTCAGATGCACAGCTTCTGTCCGAGCCAGGGCTGTGGAGGGATTTGGGACACTGTGGGACCAAGGATGCTGCAGCTGAAGGTGCCACTGTCCTCACAGCATTGTTCAACCCATGCATGAGATGAGGCTGGTGATTCTTGGATTCTGGCTCTGGTGTTTTCAGGCTGTTTGGGCTCTAAAAAAAA
>NW_024514439.1:0-391 GCF_017590135.1 Pyrgilauda ruficollis
GGCTGCACCAGCAGCACAAGGCAATGATTTCCTCCATCTGTGAGCTGCCAGCCCAGCTCACCCTGCTGCTCCTCCCTGCACTGTTCCCATCACAGCCCTTTGTCTGCCTATCACCCTGGCCATTTCTGAGGCAGGGAAATGGCTTTGCCTTCTGGCAGGCATTTCATTTATTCTTTCACTCTATTGGAGTTTTAAACGCATTGAACATGAGAACTTCTGAAACTTCATGAGGCCTGACTGCTCACAGCTCACATTAGACATTTAATGTGTGGAAGCGGGGAAAGATAAAGAGAACAACACCAAACGCTGGATGGAGAATCCAACAGGAGGAGAAAAGTTCAATGCAAAGGCTGTTCAGGGGCAGATTTGTTATAGATGGATAATGAGATGA
>NW_024514440.1:0-391 GCF_017590135.1 Pyrgilauda ruficollis
AAGGCATTATGAGGATGATAAGGATGAAAAAACAACTTAGACGAAACCCCATAACTCTGCTCCCTGTCCAGAGATCCCAGAGATGCTGTGGTTGGCAGAACATCACTTGAGGGCGAACCCCACTTCCCTGCTCCCCATCCAGAGCATCCCGGCGATGCCGGGAGCCGGGTGAGCATCACTAGAGGGGGCATTCCACTGCCTCACTCCCTATCCAGGGCATGCAAGCGGATGCTGTGACTGGGAGAACACCACCGGCGAGGGCACCCCTTAGCCCCGCTCCTCACGCAGGCCTCCCGAGAGCTCTGGTGTGAGGCAGCACCGCCCGAGCAGCGCGGCTGCGGCAGGGCCGCGGCGCCCGGCGGGGCGGGGGGCGGCGGTGGCCGTGCCCGCC
>NW_024514441.1:0-391 GCF_017590135.1 Pyrgilauda ruficollis
GACAGGGCCACCAGGGACAGGGGGACAAGGGGATGGCACCACCAGGGAGATGGGGACACAGGGACAGGGCCATCAGAGCCTTGGGGACACAGGGATGGGGACAAAGTGGGGTTGGGGACAGGGGGACAGGGCCACCAGGGACAGGGGGACACAGGGATGGCACCACCAGGGAGTTGGGAACAGGGGGACAGGGCCTTGGGGACATTGTTGGGGGGCACAGGGCCACCAGAGCCCTGGGGACATCCCTGGGGTGGGGACAGGGCCAGCAGCGCTGTCCCCAGCTCGGTGACACCGGGGAGGGGGCGGGGCTGGTGGCCTCGGGCTGGTGTCCCCTGGGGGGGTGGCCCTGTCCCCCAGGGGTGTCCCCAAGGCCGTGGTGGGGGGGGGGGGC
>NW_024514442.1:0-391 GCF_017590135.1 Pyrgilauda ruficollis
CACCAGGCCCAGCCTCGGGGACACCAGCACCCTGCGGGCACCCCTGAAGCGGCCTCGGCGGCACGGGGACGCCCGCGGGCACTCACCCGTTCCTGTCGTACTTTTTGAACACCGGGAAGGCCTCGAGGGGATCCCGGAGCTGCAAGAGACCAAAGAGCGGCCGAGCGGCGGCGGGCGCTGCCACCGGGGCTGTGCCCGGCCCCGGCCCGCCGGCCGCCGCCCGCGGCTGCCGCACTCACTTGGTTGGCAGCCTCCACCTTGGCGCACACCGCGGCCATGGCCGCGCGCTCCTCCAGCCGCCGCTGCTTCTTCTCCTTGGCCCGGCTCGACTTCCTCTGCGGAGAAGGGGCGGGAGTGCCAAAGGGCGCCCGGACCACGGGTGGGCACCGGA
>NW_024514443.1:0-391 GCF_017590135.1 Pyrgilauda ruficollis
TGATTTTGGATGATTTTGGGGTGATTTAGGATGATTTTTGGATGGATTTGGGTGATTTTTGGGTCATTTTAAGTCTGCTGGCTGTTTTTTGGGGTGCCCCGGGCGGTTTTTGGGGTGATTTTGGGAGTCTTGGCTGGTTTTTGGGGTGTTCCAGGTGGTTTTTGGGGTGATTTTGGGTGTCCTGCTTGGCTTTTGGGGTGATTTTGGGGAGATTTTGAAGGGGATTTGGGTGTTTTGGGGGAGATTTTGGGGAGATTTTGGGGTGATTTTGGATGATTTTGGGGTGATTTGGGGCTGATTTTGGATGATTTTGGGGTGATTTTGGGGTGATTTTTGGATGGGTTTGGGTGATTTTTGGGTCATATTAAGTCTCCCGGGTGGTTTTTGGGGT
>NW_024514444.1:0-5027 GCF_017590135.1 Pyrgilauda ruficollis
GGAAAAACACCGGGAAAATGGGGAAAATGGGGGAAAACACTGGGAAATCGGGAAAAATGGGGAAAACATGGGGAAAACGGGAAAAATGGGGAAAATGGGGGGAAAAACCGGGAAAAATGGGGAAAACATGGGGGGAAAAACCGGGAAAACGGGAAAAATGGGGAAAATGGGGGGAAAAACGGGGGGGAAATGGGGAAAATGGGGAAAACATGGGGAAAAACACCGGGAAAACGGGAAAAATGGGGAAAACATGGGGGGGAAGTGGGGAAAATGGGGAAAACACCGGGAAAATGGGAAAAATGGGGAAAACACGGGGAAAAACACGGGGAAAATGGGAAAAATGGGGAAAACATCAGAATTCCCAGGATTTTAGGATCAGAATTCCCTGAATTTTGGGGTTGGAATTTTCACGATTTTGGGATCAGAATTCCTGGGATTTAGGGGCTGGTATTCCTGGGATTTTGGGATCAGAATTCCCAGGATTTTAGGATCAGAATTCCCTGAATTTTGGGGTTGGAATTTTCACGATTTTGGGATCAGAATTCCTGGGATTTAGGGGCTGGTATTCCTGGGATTTTGGGATCAGAATTCCCAGGATTTTAGGATCAGAATTCCCTGAATTTTGGGGTTGGAATTTTCACGATTTTGGGATCAGAATTCCTGGGATTTAGGGGCTGGTATTCCTGGGATTTTGGGATCAGAATTCCCAGGATTTTAGGATCAGAATTCCCTGAATTTTGGGGTTGGAATTTTCACGATTTTGGGATCAGAATTCCTGGGATTTAGGGGCTGGTATTCCTGGGATTTTGGGATCAGAATTCCCAGGATTTTAGGATCAGAATTCCCTGAATTTTGGGGTTGGAATTTTCACGATTTTGGGATCAGAATTCCTGGGATTTAGGGGCTGGTATTCCTGGGATTTTGGGATCAGAATTCCCAGGATTTTAGGATCAGAATTCCCTGAATTTTGGGGTTGGAATTTTCACGATTTTGGGATCAGAATTCCTGGGATTTAGGGGCTGGTATTCCTGGGATTTTGGGATCAGAATTCCCAGGATTTTAGGATCAGAATTCCCTGAATTTTGGGGTTGGAATTTTCACGATTTTGGGATCAGAATTCCTGGGATTTAGGGGCTGGTATTCCTGGGATTTTGGGATCAGAATTCCCAGGATTTTAGGATCAGAATTCCCTGAATTTTGGGGTTGGAATTTTCACGATTTTGGGATCAGAATTCCTGGGATTTAGGGGCTGGTATTCCTGGGATTTTGGGATCAGAATTCCCAGGATTTTAGGATCAGAATTCCCTGAATTTTGGGGTTGGAATTTTCACGATTTTGGGATCAGAATTCCTGGGATTTAGGGGCTGGTATTCCTGGGATTTTGGGATCAGAATTCCCAGGATTTTAGGATCAGAATTCCCTGAATTTTGGGGCTGGAATTTTCACGATTTTGGGATCAGAATTCCTGGGATTTAGGGGCTGGTATTCCTGGGATTTTGGGATCAGAATTCCCAGGATTTTGGGACCAGAATTCCCAGGATTTTAGGGTTAGAATTCCAAGGGTTTGGGCTGGGAATTTTTAGGATTTTGGGGCTGGAATTTTCAGGGTTTGGGATCAGAATTCCCAGGACTTTGGGACAGGAATTCTGGGATTTGGGGCTGGAATTTTCAGGGTTTGGAGCTGGAATTCCCAGGATTTTGGGATCAGAATTCCCAGCATTTTGGGATGAGAATTCCAAGGGTTTGGGCTGGGAATTTTCAGGATTTTGGGGCTGGAATTCCTGGGATTTTGGGCGTGGAATTTTCACAGTTTGGAGTCAGAATTCCTGGGATTTTGGGGTCAGAATTCCTGGGATTTTGGGCTCGGAATTTTCACAGTTTGTTGTCAGAATTCCTGGGATTTTGGGGTCAGAATTCCCAGGATTTTGGGACCAGAATTCCCAGGATTTTGGGGTTAGAATTCCCAGAGTTTGGGACAGGAATTCCAGGATTTTGGGCCAAGAGTCCCAGATTTCAGCTGAAATTCTGGGATTTAGGACTGGAATTCCCAGACTTTGGGACAGAAATTCCCGGACTTTCACTAGGAATTCTGAGATTTTGGGACAGAATTCCCACATTTCCATCGTGAATTCCCAGATTTTGGTTAGGAATTCCCAGATGTCCATTGTGAATTCCCAGATTGTGGGCCAGAATTCCCAGATTCCAGCCGGGCATTCCCAGATTTTGGTCAGAACTCCTGGATTTCGGTAGGGAATTCCCAGATTTTGGGCCAGAATTCCCAGATTTCTGGCTGGAATTCCCAGATTTTTGTTGGGCATTCCCGTATTTTGGCTGGGCATTCCCAGATTTTGGTCAGAACTCCTGGATTTCAGTGGGAAATTCCCACGTTTTGCTCAGAATTCCCAGATTTCCGGCCGGCATTCCCAGATTCCGGGCCGGCATTCCTGGTTTCCGGTCGGAATTCCCGGTTTCCGGTCGGAATTCCCGGATTTCCAGTTGTGATTCCCGGTTTCCGGTCAGAATTCCCGGTTTCCGGTCGGAATTCCCAGATTTCCGGCTGGCATTCCCGGATTCCGGCCGTTATTCCCGGTTTCCGGCCGTTATTCCCGGATTCCGGCCGTTATTCCCGGTTTCCGGCCGGCATTCCCGGTTTCCGGACGTTATTCCCAGATTTCCAGCCGTTATTCCCGGATTCCGGCCGTTATTCCCGGTTTCCGGCCGGCCGTCATTCCCGGTTTCCGGCCGGCATTCCCGGTTTCCGGCCGTTATTCCCGGTTTCCGGGCCGTCATTCCCGGTTTCCGGCCGGCATTCCCGGATTCCGGCCGGCCGTTATTCCCGGATTCCGGCCGTCATTCCCGGATTCCGGCCGTCATTCCCGGATTCCGGCCGGCATTCCCGGTTTCCGCTCACCTGTGGAACAGGAACTCCCCGGCGGCGGCGGCCAGCGCGCGGCGGGACGCGAACACGAGGGCGAAGAGGCCGCGGCAATCCTCGGCGCTCAGCGCCTCCTCCAGGTTCCTGCCCGCCATCCCAGAATTCCCGGCAATCCCGGCAATCCCGGGAATTCCGGGACTCCTGGAGCCCCAGCTCCCCCTCCCCCACCAAAAATTCCTAAAAAATCCGGGATTTTGGGGGTTCCTGAACCCAAAATTCCCAATTTTCCCCCATTCCCGACCCATTTTCCTCCTCATTCCTCCAGATTCTTGGGAATTATTCTGGGAATTCCAGGAATTTCGGCACTCCTGGAGCCCCAGCTCCCCCTCCCCCGCCTAAAATTCCCAAAAATTCCGGGATTTTGGGGGTTCCCGAACCCCGAAATTCCCAATTTCCCCCCATTCCCAACCCATTTTCCATGAAATTCCTCCAAATTCCTGGGAATTATTCTGGGAATTTCAGGAATTTCGGGAATTTTGGGACTCCTGGACTCCAAATTCCCCTTCCCCCACCCCAAAATTCCCCAAAAAATCCGGGATTTTGGGGCTTCCCACACCCGAAATTCCCAATTTTCCCCCATTCCCGACCCATTTTCCATGAAATTCCTCCAAATTCCTGGGAATTATTCTGGGAGTTCTTGGAATTTTGGGAATTCTGGGACTCCTGGACTCCAAATTCCCACTTTTCCCACTCCAAAATTCCCAAATTCCAAAAAAACCCCCAAAATTCTGGCACTTCCACTCACAAATTCCCATTTTCCCCCCATTCCCAACCCCTTTTCCACCAGGATTTCTCCCAAATTCCAAAAAATTTGGGATTTTTGGGAATCCTGGATCCCAAATTCCCGGTTTTCCCCCATTCCCAACCCCTTTTCCTCCAGGATTTTCCCCGGATTCCTGGGAATTCCCAGGAATTTTGGGAATTCCGGGGACTCCTGAACCCCAATTCCCAAATTTTCCATCCCCAAAACCCGGAATTTTGGGCTCCCCACCCCCAATTCCAGCCCCTCCTTCCCATTTTTCCCAATTCCTGGAATTCTGAGGCAGCTCTGGCTCCAAATTCCCGAAATTCCGAGCTCCAAATTTGGGATGAAGCCACGGGAATGCGGCCACACCCAAATCTCTCATTTTTAATTGGGAAAAAAACCCAAAATCCCAAAATAGAAACAAAATCCTCCCAAAAGCTCCTCAAATCCCCTGGAATTTTGGGATGTTTCCCAATTTCCCATCCCAAATTCCCAAATTTCCCTCAAAATTTCCCAAATTTCCCCCCAAAATTCCTGAATTTCCACCCCAAATTCCCCCCTAAATCCCAATTCCTGATCCCAAATTCTCCAAATTCCCAAATTTCCCCTCCCAAACCTCAAATCTCTTTCAAAATCCAAATTTCAACCCCAAAAATTCCCTTGGGAATTATTCTGGGAATTCCAGGAATTTCGGCACTCCTGGAGCCCCAGCTCCCCCTCCCCCAGCCTAAAATTCCCAAAAATTCCGGGATTTTGGGGGTTCCCGAACCCCGAAATTCCCAATTTCCCCCCATTCCCAACCCATTTTCCATGAAATTCCTCCAAATTCCTGGGAATTATTCTGGGAATTTCAGGAATTTCGGGAATTTTGGGACTCCTGGACTCCAAATTCCCCTTCCCCCACCCCAAAATTCCCCAAAAAATCCGGGATTTTGGGGCTTCCCACACCCGAAATTCCCAATTTTCCCCCATTCCCGACCCATTTTCCATGAAATTCCTCCAAATTCCTGGGAATTATTCTGGGAGTTCTTGGAATTTTGGGAATTCTGGGACTCCTGAGGCCACAATTCTCCCTCCCCAGCCTAAAATTCCCAAAAATTCTAGGATTTTGGGGGTTCCTGAACCCAAAATTCCCAATTTCCCTCTATTCCCAACCCCTTTTCCTCCCAAATTCCCAAATTTCCCCCCCAAATCCCCAATTTCCCTCAAAAATCCCCAAATTTCCCCCAAAAATCCCCATTCTTCCCTCCCAAATCCCCAAATTCCCCCCCCAAATCGCCCTCCCCCAATCCCCAAATTCCCCTCCCCAAATCCCACTCCCGAAATCCCCAAATCCCCAAATTTCCC
>NW_024514445.1:0-391 GCF_017590135.1 Pyrgilauda ruficollis
AAAAAAAAAAAACAACTTGTCATACACATGTATTAAGTGTTATAGAAGTCTCACCTACTAAACAAAAAACTCTGCACAGATTGATGCTTCAACCTGAGAATAACTGAGCATTTGTTTACCAACTTTTTTTTCTCTTTTCATAAAATGCACACTTCTAGTATTTGAAGGTGGTTTAGCTCCCTAAGTGTTCTCAAATAACAAGAAAATGGCATGAAATGACTGCTACTTCTTTGCTATATAGAGTATGAAGCATCATATTACACTTGTACAATACTATGAATTTACTACATTTATTAAGAGAGTAGAGCAACAATAGCATGTTCATGAGTTAGAAAGTTCTTTCATTATTTGGGTGCCTGTAAAGCAGCGGTTTCTTTGAGTCTTCTCCTAA
>NW_024514446.1:0-391 GCF_017590135.1 Pyrgilauda ruficollis
TTGATGAGGTCCCCTCTCAGCTGTCTTGTTGAGGCTGAACAGTGCCAGCTCCCTCAGCTTTTCCTCGTAAGAGAGATGCCACAACAGGCCCACATTACCCTTATTTCTCCTTTTATTATTGATGTATTTGAAGAAGCCCGTTTTGCTTTCCCTGACACCCTTGGCCAGATTTAATTTCAGATGGGCCTTGACCTTCCTTGTCTCATTTCTACTTCGACAACCTCAGGACAGCCTGACCCTGCTTCCATCGTTTCTGTGTTCCCTGCTTAGGCTCAAGCCTAAGCTCAAGGAGTTTAATAACAGGAGTTATTCATCCATACAGATCTCTTGCTGCCTATGCCCAGTTTTGCTCATAGGGATGCATCATTCTTAAGCCTAGAGGAAGCAATCT
>NW_024514447.1:0-391 GCF_017590135.1 Pyrgilauda ruficollis
TATAACTTCACAGAGGAATATGAATATTGTTATTGTGTGTCTTTAATGGCTGTCAGATGGATTAGTCTTTCAATTAATAACATATCATTGAGAATATGAAAATAAATTTAGGCAGATGCAGTCTGATTAACTCATATACCATTATGAGTATGGGGTGGGTTGTGAAAATTAGCACTGCTACAAAAGTAGGCAAAATTTGGATCAAGAAATCTGTTTGTCCTGGATGCAATTGCATGATTCTCATTTAAAGAATATTGATCTTGATGTTGCATTGAAGTTAATTTCCTTTTTAGACATCTGAAAGGTCTGATGTCTGAAACCTCTTTTTTTAACAAGTAAACCCTTAATGTTGGTTTGTTGATAGTTTTCAGGGAGACATTAATAAAATAAA
>NW_024514448.1:0-391 GCF_017590135.1 Pyrgilauda ruficollis
TTTTTTTTTCCAGTCTAGTTTCCTTGATTATTTAATTATTCTCTAGTCACAATTTTTGGTTAAGTCTTTACCACCCTACATTCAGTGTATTTAGGTGCAGCCAGAACACAGCTGAATATTCTTTTTTCCTCTGAAAGCATGGTTAAAATATTATCTGTAGTTTAGCTAGAATTCTCTGATCTGCCAGAGAAAATACTAAGTATACTGACTGCCCATTCAGAAGTAGCTATAATTTATTGGGAAAAATTATAGGAGGTGGGTACTGAATGAAACTTCAAGAAATCCTGATTGATACCTTTCTGGTCTTCACTTTCATGCAACATGCTGTCTGTCCACTTAGGTTAACTATCCAGCCAAAACTCTACATCTATATGACAAAGGCTGTCTTATA
>NW_024514449.1:0-391 GCF_017590135.1 Pyrgilauda ruficollis
AATTACCCCAGTAATGCCCCATTAATTCCCCCATTAATTCTCCATTAATTCCCCAATTAATTCTCCCATCAATTGCCCCATTAATTACCCATTAATTCCCCAATAATTCCCCCATAATGCTCCATTAATTATCCATTAATTACCCATAAATTACCCATTAATTACCCATTAATTACCCCATTAATCCTCCATTAATTACCTCATTCATTACCCATTAATTACCTCATTAACTACCCATTAATTCCCCCATTAATTACCCCATTAATAACCCCAATGATGCCCCATTAATTCCCCCGTTAATTCCCTCATTAATTCCCATTAATTACTCCATTAATTCCCCCATTAATTACTCATTAATCATCATTAATCACTATTGATTTTCCCCATGTCC
>NW_024514450.1:0-391 GCF_017590135.1 Pyrgilauda ruficollis
AAAAATCCCCCAGAAATTCCCAAAAAATAATTTAAAAAAAACCCAAAAAATCCCCCAGAAAATAAAAAAAAATCCTCAAAATATCCCCCCAAAAAATCCCTAAAAATATTTTTAAATCCCAAAAAATCCCCCAAAATAATTTAAAAATCCTCAAAAAATCCCCAGGAAATCCTAAAAAATTCCCCAAAAAATTCCCAAAAAAATCCCCCCAAAAAATCCCCCAAAAATGCTCAAAAAATGAAAATAAAAATCCCAAAAAATTCCAAAAAAATCTCGAAAAATTCCCCCAAAACCACAAAAAATTTTCCTTAAAAAAATCCAAAAAAAACCCCCAAAAAATTAAAATAAAATCTCCCAAAAATGTCAAAAAAATCCCCAAAAATTCCCCCAA
>NW_024514451.1:0-391 GCF_017590135.1 Pyrgilauda ruficollis
GTTTGTGGCTGTGTTTGTCCCTGGGGCCGTGTCAGCACCCAGAGCTCAGCAGCCTCTCCCGTGCCCAGGTGCGCCTGGCCGCGCTGGAGGCGCTGGGCCCCATGAGCGCGCTGCTGGCCGCGGAGCAGCTGCAGGAGCAGCTCCCGAGGCTGCTGCCCGCCGTGCTGGGGCTCTACCGCAAGCACCCCGAGCCCTTCCCCATCTCCAAGGTGCCTCATCCTCCCCACGCTCGGCTTCTACAGCGCTTCCCCAGGATTTTGTTTTCCAGGATTTTATCCCAGATTTATCCTGGATTTGTCCTGCATGGCCCCCAAATTTTCCCCCATATTTCCCCCATATTTCCCCCCATATTCCCCCCAATTCGCCCCATATTTCC
The DNA here is from genome assembly GCF_017590135.1 of Pyrgilauda ruficollis. Taxonomy (NCBI): domain Eukaryota; kingdom Metazoa; phylum Chordata; class Aves; order Passeriformes; family Passeridae; genus Pyrgilauda; species Pyrgilauda ruficollis. The sequence goes on from NW_024514451.1 coordinate 377, forward strand.
CCCCATATTTCCCCC
>NW_024514452.1:0-391 GCF_017590135.1 Pyrgilauda ruficollis
AAAATATATATATATAAATATATATAAAAGCTCTTCACGCCCAGAAAATCCAGCCTGATGGCAGCTGGAGAAGGATCCCAGCCGCACCTCCTGGCAGAGGGATGGGGAAGGAGGAGGGGAGGGAATCGTGGAGCAGAAGTTGAAGAGCCTGTTGGGCAGGGGTGCGGGCCGGGAGGGATGTGCGGGCTCCTCCTTAGCACAGACCCGCCGTGGGGCTGCTCTGAACCCCACCCCGGGGCTGCCATTGAGCAAAGTCCCCCCCTTCCTTCCTGGGATGCATAATAAAAGGAAGTGATAAAGGAAAGGAAGGAGGGAGGTGGAGGAGAAAGAAAAGAGGCAGGAAGGGCACCATCAGGGCTTTGTGAAGCCCCTGTCCTGGGGTGGGGGGGGG
>NW_024514453.1:0-391 GCF_017590135.1 Pyrgilauda ruficollis
CCGCAGTGTCCCCAAGCCCCCCGCCTTCCCACGCTCCGACCCCAGCGCCCCGCGGCGCCCCCAGCCCCTCACTCACACACTCCGACTCGGCCGCGCTCTTCCCCCCCGCCCCACCGGCGCTCTCGGCCCCGCGGCCCCGCGGCCCAGCGCCCAGGGCCCCCGCGGCGCCGCGCGGCGGGCGGTGCGACAGGCGGGGCGAGCCGGACCGGGAACGGGAGCGGGATCCGGAAGCCGAGCGGGAGCGGGCGGAGCGGGGTGAACCGGGAGCGGATCCAGCGCTGTCGGAGGCCGCCGAGCCCTCGCTGTCCTCGCTGTCCTGCGAGGCGCGCTGCCGCCGCCGGTCCGCCATCTTGGCCGCGGGGCACCACGGGAACGGCGCGCGCGCGGCGCC
>NW_024514454.1:0-391 GCF_017590135.1 Pyrgilauda ruficollis
CCCCTAAATCCCCTCAAGCACCCCTAAAATGACTCCACACCCCCCTAAATCCTCCCCAAACGCCCCCGTACCCCCACCCAGACACCCCCACAAACCGCTCACAGCCCCTAAACGCCCCACGGATCCACCCAAACCACCCCCACAAGCACGTCGAGATCCCCAAAAAAATTATTTTGGAGCCCCCCAAACCCCCCCCAGACCCCTCCGAACCCCTCACGCATCCCTCCATACGCCCCCAAACCTCCTCGAAAGCCCCACAAATCCCTCAGCCATCCCCACAAACGCCCCTTTGCTCCACATCCAGACCCCACCGCCCCTTTAAACCCCCTCAGACCCCTCAGACCCCTCACGCAGCCCCTCAGACCCCTCACAACGAAAGACCCTCGGCGTC
>NW_024514455.1:0-153 GCF_017590135.1 Pyrgilauda ruficollis
GGCGGGCGCAAAGCCCCGCCCACCTGGCTCAGGAGCGGGCGGGGCCTGCCGCAGAGCGGGGGAGGGGCGGCCCCGCCCCCCACGGCCGAGGGGTCGCCCCTCCCCCAGCGGATGGAGGAGCCCCTCCCCCCCCCGGCGGGGGGGGCGCCGCCC
>NW_024514455.1:4354-5026 GCF_017590135.1 Pyrgilauda ruficollis
TTTTTTTTTTATATTTTTATGGGGTTTTGGGGGGATTTTTGGAATTTTTGGGAATTTTGGGAATTTTTGGGAATTTTTTGGGAGTTTTTGGAGGCTCCTGGAGAAGTTTTTTGGGGATTTTTGGGGTTTTTTAAGGGAATATATTGAATTTTTGTTTATTTTTCTTTTATTTTTAGAGGGTTTTGGGGGGATTTTGAGGCAATTTTGGGAGTTTTTGGGAATTTTGGAATTTTTTGGGAATTTTTTGGGAATTTTTGGGGGTCCTGGAGAAGTTTTTTGGGCATTTTTTGGGTTTTTTTAGGGGAATATATTGATTTTTTTGATTTTTTTTTTAGATTTTTATGGGGTTTTGGGGGGATTTTTGGAATTTTTGGGAATTTTGGGAATTTTTGGGAATTTTTTGGGAGTTTTTGGAGGCTCCTGGAGAAGTTTTTTGGGGATTTTTGGGGTTTTTTAAGGGAATATATTGAATTTTTGTTTATTTTTCTTTTATTTTTAGAGGGTTTTGGGGGGATTTTGAGGCAATTTTGGGAGTTTTTGGGAATTTTGGAATTTTTTGGGAATTTTTTGGGAATTTTTGGGGGTCCTGGAGAAGTTTTTTGAGCATTTTTTGGGTTTTTTTAGGGGAATATATTGATTTTTTTAGATTTTTTTTTTAGATTTTTATGGGTT
>NW_024514456.1:0-391 GCF_017590135.1 Pyrgilauda ruficollis
GTTTAAACCTCTCCTTGTTGTCCTGGCATTCTCTGCCCATGGAGGAGCCCCTCTCCCCGTCCAGCACTGCAGGGATTCTCCCTCCCACAGGGCTGAGTGTCCCACGCACCCCCTGGCTGTTGGGGTGCCCATCCCACAGACCCACATCAGCCTGGCAGGGGTCGCCAGGGGACCAAGAGGCTCAGCCTGTGCTCCTGGGTACCAGGGACTGGGGTGCCCACCTCATGCTCCTGGGACCCCTCCCAGCCTGGCACAGCGGCCTGAAGATCTGAGAATTGGGATTGCCCACCCCAAATCCACCCAAAATCCAGGGGTGGCATGATTTCCACCCAGTGAAGATGTTGGGGGGCTCTGGCATCAGGGCGCCCACCCACCACACCCCCAGGACAGT
>NW_024514457.1:0-390 GCF_017590135.1 Pyrgilauda ruficollis
CGGGGATGGGGGGCACCGGGGGGCCCCCAAAGCATGGATGGATGGATGGGGGGAACGGAGGGGGGCAAAGAGGGGTGTGGGGACACCTTGGGGACATGGAGAGGGTGGTGTGACACCGGGGTGTCCCCAGACAGGACGGGGGTCCCTGAGGGTGTCCCAGGGGGTCCCAGGGGTGGCACTTGGGGACATGGAGAGGGTGGTGTGACACTGGTGTGTCCCCACAGAGGATGGAGGGGGTCTGGGGGTGTCTCAGGGGTGGCACTTGGAGACACCTTGGGGACATCAGGAGGGCAGTGTGACACTGGGGTGTCCCCACTGAGGATGGGGGTCCCTGGGGGTGACCCAGGGTGTCCCAGGGGTGGCACCTGGGGACACTTTGGGGACATGGGG
>NW_024514458.1:0-390 GCF_017590135.1 Pyrgilauda ruficollis
TATGCAGTCAAAAACTGCTTACCATCAATTGTCCCCTCTTTCAAAGCACAAATGGAAATTGAAAAATAGTTTTCTGTACCTAATGACCAATATCTACAAGAATATGTTATTCCTTACTTGCCCAATTCTTTTTCATTTAGCATTCCATACCTGCTGTAATACAAAACAGCCACCTGAAGTAACCAGACCTTTTGATATCTACTATGGAGGTTGTTTTCCTAAAGGTGCTCTGCTTTAAGAATGAGTAGGTAAAACAGAAGTAAAGAAACTAAGTGTGGATAAATATTGGAAGGATTATACCATACCAGTACCACCTAATCAACATATACACTTCAATTATAATTTTGTAACATGAATTTAATCAACATATACACTTTCAATTGTAATTAT
>NW_024514459.1:0-390 GCF_017590135.1 Pyrgilauda ruficollis
CTGGCCAACAAGGGAGACTGTGGAGGGATTAAGAAGGACATATTTGTTGTAATGTGCCAACTGGCATCTTGCCTAGTTATTGCAGAATATTACTATAAGCACATCATTAAGAAACTGCACTCAGTTCGTACAGTGATTAGGGAAGAACTGTAGAAAGACAAAGCATCTGTTCTGTTTTCTCTCCTGTTGAAGGAGGTTTGTTGGAAGGAGCAGTCAGCCCTAGGAATAGGTTTTCTTTTGCAGATTTCTCTGGCTCTGCAAGAAGCCTCACTAAAGATTTGCCCTAGGACTGCTAAACTCTCCCTTTTATTATATGGAATCCCTAGATCTTGGTACTGTCTTTGCAAAGCTATTAAAAATATCATTTTCCAATTTTGCAAAAAATTCATA
>NW_024514460.1:0-390 GCF_017590135.1 Pyrgilauda ruficollis
CATGGGGCTGGCAGAGGCTGGCACGGGCTGGCACAGGACTGGCACAGGGCTGGCACAGGATGGCATGGGGCCAGCATGGGCTGGCACAGGGCTGGCACAGGTTGGCACGGGGCTGGCACGGGCTGGCACGGGGCTGGCACGGGCTTGGCACACGGGTGGACAGGGCAGGGTCCAGCAGCTGCCCCGGGGCCACCTGGCATGGGGACAGTGACACTGAGGGGACAGCAGGGCCCCGGGGGGCTGGGGGTCCCGGGGACAGCGCTGGGGACAGGCTGTGCCCTCCTGGCAGCAGTGCCAGCCCTGCAGGAGCTGCCAGGGCAGGGCAGGGAATCAAATATGAAATCTGAGATGAAATCTGAAATGAAATCTGAAATGGAATATGAAATAAAT
>NW_024514461.1:0-390 GCF_017590135.1 Pyrgilauda ruficollis
AAAAAAACCTGTTCATGTGAAGTAACTACTCCAGAAGACCTTTTTGAACTAGCACAAGCCTGAGGAAAAAAAGTATTTAACTAATAAAACAAACTGCACATTCTATGGGTTCATTACAACAGAATTACGAGTACAAAGAAAGATGTTGTTCCATATTGCTACTGCACACACTTTAAAATAGCAGTAATTATTTAATCTTTGGTCATGATAATTTTATGAAAAATAACTAGTTTGTCTACTCTATTGCTAGTGGTACCTTTTTTAAATTTATTAAAAGAAGAGAACACTTGCTTGCCGCTGCAAGTGACAAGAAAACAGGGACAACTGTTGTTTCCTCATCACCAAAAAAAGGCCACACTGTTGTGTATCACTAGTATCATGTAGACAAAT
>NW_024514462.1:0-390 GCF_017590135.1 Pyrgilauda ruficollis
CTGTGTAAATTTGAAGACTGCAGTGTAATAACAAGACGTGGGCAAATTTTAAAAATATGTTCTGTGAGGTTCCTGTGCACTTTTGCACACCAACAAAGCATAGATATGGTAAATGGGAGGAAGGACTACTTTTGAATTCTGGATTTTTCAGGTCTTTGTAAGCCTATATGAACTCATGTCAGTGCTGTCAAATCCCCTTAGATGGTGATAATCTAATTCTTAAGATAAGTGGCCAGCTTTGCTGTAATATAAAAAGCCCACAGCTTGGCAGCTGTGTTGGAAATGGCACGGCACACCTCTTGCCTGTGTAACAGTAAGGCCCTGGCTATTATTGCACTCATTCTGTGCTTTCAGATCAACATGTCAGTGCATGACAAACCTGCTTAGCCT
>NW_024514463.1:0-390 GCF_017590135.1 Pyrgilauda ruficollis
GGGTGGGGGCGGGGCAGGACACGCCCACGCACGGCGTGGCCACGCCCACACACCCCATGGCCACACCCACAGCTGTGGCACCACCCACTTTGGTCACACCCACCAAGCAACACCCTTTAGCTCCACCCTATCCCATTTAGCTCCTCCCACAAGTGACTCCACCCTCCCTTGGCCCCTCCCACTAGTGACCACACCTTTTCTAGCCCCACCCTCAGCCTACAGCCCCACCCACTTAACCCCTCCCACAGCCCCACCCTTGTGCCCCACCCACTTGTGGGGCATGTCCATGAAGAGGTCAGTGACATCACCAATGACCCCACCCTCACAAAGCCACGCCCCCAGCCCCACCCACTTCCTGGGCAAGTCCACGGATAAGTCAATGACATCACC
>NW_024514464.1:0-390 GCF_017590135.1 Pyrgilauda ruficollis
AAATGGAGTCTGTGTGATTTATTCCCAGTTTCAGAAATCATTAGGTGGGGCTGGAAAAGCAGTGGGATTCTGTTCAGCTCTGGTGGGATGGTTGGTTGGAAATGGGTTTTCTGCCAGTGCTGCTGGGAAGGTTCAGCTCTGCTTAATGGGGTCAGTTTAACCAGAAACAGAGAAAGGTGTGTGGGGTCCAAGCCTGGCATGGGGGATCGAGATCCACTCTGGAAAGCTCCAGAAGCACTCCCTCCTGGTGGGAGCAGGGCTCTGAGGGTGCTCTCTGGGCATCGCCAGGGCATCCTCAGCAGCTGGCAGCTCTGAGGGTCTGCCTGAGGCTTTGGGTGGCTCACATCTGCATTCAGCAGCTGCACATGGCACCGTGGGCACCCTGTGAGC
>NW_024514465.1:0-390 GCF_017590135.1 Pyrgilauda ruficollis
GATCGACCGACGAGCTGTTCCTGCCAGAGTCCCGTTAGGTAAAAACAATCTGGTAGTCAGCAGACCTAAGAGACAAAGGCTTCTACCACAGCCTTGACCATCAAGGTGAAACCCCCAGTGCCATGCACCGTGTTGCCTTGAGGCACAGAAATCAGCTGTGCCACACACGTGCCCCAGGGACAGGGCATGTGTCCCCCCGTGGTGCAAAGCCTCCTCGTGCCAAGACAATTGCTTTCCCTGTTTGCACAAGATGCACCTGGAATGAATCAAAGAGCAAACGTTCCACTCTGCTTTTATTGCTCTAAACAGGGACGGGACATGTGTACAGCCAAGGTGTCAGTGTCCTTCAGAGACTTCAGTGAGTGAGAAGGTGAAAATCAGTATCAGCAG
>NW_024514466.1:0-5018 GCF_017590135.1 Pyrgilauda ruficollis
GAAAAAATGGGGATAAAATGGGGATAAAGTGGGGAAAAAAGGGAGTGAAAATGGGGAAAATGGGGAGAAAATGGGGAGAAAATGGGGATAAAAACGGGGAAAATGGGGAGAAAATGGGGATAACATGGGGGAAAATGGGGATAAAAAGCGGGAAAATGGGACTGAAAATGGGGAAATTGGGACTGAAAATGGGGAGAAAAACACTGGAGAAAATGGGGAGAAAATGGGGATAAAAACGGGGAAAAGGGGGAGAAAATGGGGATAAAAACGGGGAAAAGGGGGAGAAAATGGGGATAAAGTGGGGATAACATGGGGAAAAAATGGGGAAAAATGGAAATAAAATGGGGAAAAAATGGGGATAAAATGGGGAAAAAATAGGGATAACATGGGGAAAAAATGGGGAAAAATGGAAATAAAATGGGGAAAAAATGGGGATAAAGTGGGGATAACATGGGGATAACATGGGAGTGAAAAATGGGGATAAAGTGGCAATGAAATGGAAATAAAATGGGAATAAAAATGGGAATAATGGCAGTGAAAATGGGGATGGAAATGGGGAAAAAATGGGGATAAAGTGGGGATAACATGGGGATAACATGGGGATAAAGTGGGGATAAAAACACTGGGGAAAGTGGGGATAACATGGGGATAACATGGGAATGAAATGGGAATAATGGCAGTGAAAATGGGGATAACATGGGGATAACATGGGAATGAAATGGGGAAAATGGGAGTGAAAATGGGAAATAAAATGGGGAAAAAATGGGGATAAAGTGGGGATAACATGGGGATAACATGGGAGTGAAAAATGGGGATAAAGTGGCAATGAAATGGAAATAAAATGGGAAATGAAATGGGGAAAATGGGAGTGAAAATGGGGATGGAAATGGGGAAAAAATGGGGATAACATGGGAGTGAAAATGGAGATAACATGGGGATAACATGGGGAAAATGGGGATAAAGTGGGAATGAAATGGAAATAAAATGGGAATAAAAATGGGAATAATGGCAGTGAAAATGGGGATGGAAATGGGGAAAAAAATGGGGATAACCACGGGGATGACATGTGGACAACATGTGGATACCATGGGGATGCCATGCGGATACCATGTGGATAACATGGGGATAACATGTGGATAAAAGAGGAAAACCGGCCGAGCCCAACTCACCAGGAGCCGCAGGGTCAGCGCCTGCGGGGCAGGATTTTTTTGGGAATTCCCGGGTTTTTTTGGGTTTTTTTGGGGAATTCCTGGGTGGTTTTTTCTGGGCTATTCTTTAGCGAATGGCTGGGTTTTCCCGCGCGTTCTCCGCGCGTTTCGGGGTGAGTTCCGGGGATTTTGGGAATTGTGATATTTTTTTGGGAATTCCCTGGGATTATTTGTGAATTCCCAGGCATTATTTGGGGTATTTTTGGGGAATTCCTGGGTGGTTTTGGGGTTTTTATGGGAATTCCCGGGTTTTTTTGGGCTATTCTTTTGTGAATGGCTGGGTTTTCCCGCGCGTTCTCCGCGTGTTTCGGGGTGAGTTCCGGGGATTTTGGGAATTCTGGGATTTTTTTGGGAATTCCCTGGGATTGTTTGTGAATTCTCGGGATTTTTTTGGGAATTCCTGGGACTTTTCTGGGAATTCCTGGGGGTTTTTTTGGGGAATTCCCAGGGTTTTTTTTGGGCTATTCTTTAGCGAATGGCTGGGTTTTCCCGCGCGTTCTCCGCACGTTTCGGGGTGAATTCTGGGGATTTTGGGAATTCTGGGATTATTTGTGAATTCTCAGGATTTTTTGGGAATTCCCAGGCATTATTTGGGGTATTTTTGGGGAATTCCTGGGTGGTTTTTGGGTTATTCTTTTGCGAATTCCCGGGGTTTTTTGGGCTATTCTTTAGCGAATGGCTGGGTTTTCCCGCGCACTCTCCGCGCGTTTCGGGGTGAACTCCGGGGATTTTGGGAATTGTGGGATTTTTTTGGGAATTCCCTGGCATTGTTCGTGAATTCTTGGGATTCTTTTGGGAATTCCTGGGGCTTTTCTGGGAATTCCCGAGGATTTTTCTGGGGAATTCCCGGGTTTTTTTTGGGCTATTCTTTAGCGAATGGCTGGGTTTTCCCGCGCGTTCTCCGCGCGTTTCGGGGTGAGTTCCGGGGATTTTGGGAATTGTGATATTTTTTTGGGAATTCCCTGGGATTATTTGTGAATTCCCAGGCATTATTTGGGGTATTTTTGGGGAATTCCTGGGTGGTTTTGGGGTTTTTATGGGAATTCCCGGGTTTTTTTGGGCTATTCTTTAGCGAATTGCTGGGTTTTCCCGCGCATTCTCCGCGTGTTTCGGGGTGAATTCTGGGGATTTTGGGAATTCTGGGATTTTTTTGGGAATTCCCTGGGATTGTTTGTGAATTCTCGGGATTTTTTTGGGAATTCCTGGGACTTTTCTGGGAATTCCTGGGGGTTTTTTTGGGGAATTCCCAGGGTTTTTTTTGGGCTATTCTTTAGCGAATGGCTGGGTTTTCCCGCGCGTTCTCCGCGCGTTTCGGGGTGAGTTCCGGGGATTTTGGGAATTGTGATATTTTTTTGGGAATTCCCTGGGATTATTTGTGAATTCTTCGTGAATTCCCAGGCATTATTTGGGGTATTTTTGGGGAATTCCCAGGGTTTTTTTTGGGCTATTCTTTAGCGAATGGCTGGGTTTTCCCGCGCGTTCTCCGCGCGTTTCGGGGTGAGTTCCGGGGATTTTTGGAATTGTGGGATTTTTTTGGGAATTCCCGGGGGGTTTTTTTGGGAATTCCCGGGGGGTTTTTTTGGGAATTCCCGGGGGGTTTTTTTGGGAATTCCCGGGGGGTTTTTTTGGGAATTCCCGGGGGGTTTTTTTGGGAATTCCCGGGGGGTTTTTTTGGGAATTCCCGGGGGGTTTTTTTGGGAATTCCCGGGGGGTTTTTTTGGGAATTCCCAGGGTTTTTTTGGGCTATTCTTTAGCGAACTGCTGGGTTTTCCCGCGCATTCTCCGCGCGTTTCGGGGTGAACTCTGGGGATTTTTGGAATTGTGGGATTTTTTTGGGAATTCCTGGGGCTTTTCTGGGAATTCCCGGGGGTTTTTCTGGGGAATTCCCGGGGTTTTTTTGGGTTATTTTTTTGGGGAATTCCCGGGTTTTTTTTGGGCTATTCTTTTGCGAATTCCCGGGTTTTTTTGGGCTATTCTTTTGTGAATGGCTGGGTTTTCCCGCGCGTTCTCCGCGTGTTTCGGGGTGAACTCCGGGGATTTTGGGAATTCTGGGATTTTTTTAGGAATTCCCTGGGATTATTCGTGAATTCCCAGGCATTATTTGGGGTATTTTTGGGGAATTCCCAGGGTTTTTTTTGGGCTATTCTTTAGCGAATGGCTGGGTTTTCCCGCGCGTTCTCCGCGCGTTTCGGGGTGAGTTCCGGGGATTTTTGGAATTGTGGGATTTTTTTGGGAATTCCCGGGGGGTTTTTTTGGGAATTCCCGGGGGGTTTTTTTGGGAATTCCCGGGGGGTTTTTTTGGGAATTCCCGGGGGGTTTTTTTGGGAATTCCCGGGGGGTTTTTTTGGGAATTCCCGGGGGGTTTTTTTGGGAATTCCCGGGGGGTTTTTTTGGGAATTCCCGGGGGGTTTTTTTGGGAATTCCCAGGGTTTTTTTGGGCTATTCTTTAGCGAACTGCTGGGTTTTCCCGCGCATTCTCCGCGCGTTTCGGGGTGAACTCTGGGGATTTTTGGAATTGTGGGATTTTTTTGGGAATTCCTGGGGCTTTTCTGGGAATTCCCGGGGGTTTTTCTGGGGAATTCCCGGGGTTTTTTTGGGTTATTTTTTTGGGGAATTCCCGGGTTTTTTTTGGGCTATTCTTTTGCGAATTCCCGGGTTTTTTTGGGCTATTCTTTTGTGAATGGCTGGGTTTTCCCGCGCGTTCTCCGCGTGTTTCGGGGTGAACTCCGGGGATTTTGGGAATTGTGGGATTTTTTTGGGAATTCCCTGGCATTGTTCGTGAATTCTTGGGATTCTTTTGGGAATTCCTGGGGCTTTTCTGGGAATTCCCGAGGATTTTTCTGGGGAATTCCCGGGTTTTTTTTGGGCTATTCTTTAGCGAATTGCTGGGTTTTCCCGCGCATTCTCCGCGTGTTTCGGGGTGAATTCTGGGGATTTTGGGAATTCTGGGATTTTTTTGGGAATTCCCTGGGATTGTTTGTGAATTCTCGGGATTTTTTTGGGAATTCCTGGGACTTTTCTGGGAATTCCTGGGGGTTTTTTTGGGGAATTCCCAGGGTTTTTTTTGGGCTATTCTTTAGCGAATGGCTGGGTTTTCCCGCGCGTTCTCCGCACGTTTCGGGGTGAATTCTGGGGATTTTGGGAATTCTGGGATTATTTGTGAATTCTCAGGATTTTTTGGGAATTCCCAGGCATTATTTGGGGTATTTTTGGGGAATTCCTGGGTGGTTTTTGGGTTATTCTTTTGCGAATTCCCGGGGTTTTTTGGGCTATTCTTTAGCGAATGGCTGGGTTTTCCCGCGCACTCTCCGCGCGTTTCGGGGTGAACTCCGGGGATTTTGGGAATTCTGGGATTTTTTTAGGAATTCCCTGGGATTATTCGTGAATTCCCAGGCATTATTTGGGGTATTTTTGGGGAATTCCCAGGGTTTTTTGGGCTATTCTTTAGCGAATTCCCGGTTTTTTTGGGCTATTCTTTAGCGAATGGCTGGGATATTTTGGGCTATTCTCTAGCGAATGGCTGGGTTTTCCCGCGCACTCTCCGCGCGTTTCGGGGTGAGTTCCGGGGATTTTGGGAACCGCGGCGTTCCGGGCTCACCGTGGGGCTCCTGGCCGTGGGGCAGCCCCTCCTGCAGCATCCTGGGCGCCAGCAGGGCCAGGCTGCGGCACAGCGGGGGCAGCGCCGCGCGCAGCCCCGGCCGCAGCAGCAGCGGCAGCAGCGCGCGCCACAGCACCTGGGGGGACAGGGGGGATAATGGGGGTTAATGGGGGATAATGGGGGGGTTAATGGGGATTAATGGGGATTAATGG
>NW_024514467.1:0-390 GCF_017590135.1 Pyrgilauda ruficollis
ATACTGTATCTCCTGTCCATTTAAACCAACCTGTCTTTCCAGTGCAGCTGCAGCTGTCTTTCAATGGTGTTAAAAAATGCTATATAATTTTAGTAACAGGTTTCCACAACCCACTGGTTTACAGTCCTCCACATACACCCTAACTTCACTAAAGTATATCCCTGGTTTTAGAGGTTTTGCAGCTGTTCCAGCTACAGCTGTCTAGTGTCTCTGAACATTTCTTGAGTTGTTTTTGGTTTTTTTCCTAGATCTGCCAGGGTTAATTGTTACACAAAAAGTCCACGCAGCACAGCCTGGATGTAAAAGGAATACAGAGAAAAGTAGGAAACACCTCACCACAGTGAACTCCCTCTTCAGTCAGAAGATACTGGCATGAACTCTCTCCCTCAC
>NW_024514468.1:0-390 GCF_017590135.1 Pyrgilauda ruficollis
AAAAAAAAGAAAATTATCTTGGTCACTGAGTGCAGCTGGGGATGATGCAGCAGCCTGTGTGGTTTCCCTCCTGCTCACACACCTACAATGCCTTTCCACTTAGTACCTTACCTTTACTGAGATTAATAATTTAAAAAAAAATAATATTGTGGAAGACAGAAAAAGTCAAAACACTTCTGCCAAACAATTCAAGTTTTGTTGATCAGATTTCCGGAGAGCAACTCTTCTTTTCCACACAGCACAAAATCACCGCTTAAGGACACCAAGGTGCTTGTGCTGCTTGTTTGAGAGCATGTGATGATTTTCTGGCAAAGCAGCCTTTATTGATGAATTTGCCAAGGGTAATCTATCAAGCACAATCAAATGGAGATCTCAGGCTGTATCTAGTTG
>NW_024514469.1:0-390 GCF_017590135.1 Pyrgilauda ruficollis
CCCGGTTTCTCCCGGTTTCCCCGTTCCCAGCGGCTGGAGCGCTGCGTTGCCGTGGTCACCTCCCTGACCAGCGGGCTCTCGGAGCGCGAGGCCAACGACGCCCTCAACGCCCACGTGAGTGCTGGAAATGGGGATTCCTGCTGGAAAACTGGGAATTCCTGATGGGAAATGGGAATTCCTGCTGGGAAATGGGGATTCCTGCTGGGAAATGGGAATTCCTGCTGGAAAACTGGGAATTCCTGATGGGAAATGGGAATTCCTGCTGGGAAATGGGGATTCCTGCTGGGAAATGGGAATTCCTGCTGGAAAACTGGGAATTCCTGCTGGGAATGGAGATTCCCAATGGGAAATGGGAATTCCCAATGGGAAATGGGAATTCCTGCTGGAAAA
>NW_024514470.1:0-390 GCF_017590135.1 Pyrgilauda ruficollis
ATGGAGACTTCTCCATAAGAAGTTCTCCCATGGCTCTCTATTTCCATGAATAGCAGATGCTCAGAAAATTAACAATGGTGGAGTCCCTCACAGTTTTTCACAGCTTTTCCCACAGCTGTGTTTATGGGCCATGTCAACTTGTGGGGTATTAGTTTAAAGATGAGCTGTTTAAGAGCAAATGTTCTCATCATCTTAATCTCTGGGAACAGAGATCTTCTTCTTCTCTCCATGAGGGCACAGGATCTTATCACGTTTCTTTCTCTGTTCAAATTTCTCATGGGATCACAGCTACTTCAACATTTGCTTCCTTTAGCATGGAGGCCTTTGCTGAACAAGCTATCTCCCCATACTTTTCAATTTGTGATAAGGAAAAAGAGAGTCTGATGTATC
>NW_024514471.1:0-390 GCF_017590135.1 Pyrgilauda ruficollis
GAAAAGAAAAGAAAAAGCATTATCTGCAAGAACACAACAAACCACCCCAAGAATTGGGAGATTTTGAAAAGGGATTTTAAACTCAAAAATATTATTCTATAATTCTACATTATAAAAATTATACATGCATTAAAGTCATATTACAAATGCCCAGGCCAGAGTACATTTAACTAGAATTACACTCACTGGACAGTTATAGTTAGGCCAAAGAAGATAATATTAATAAAATACACTTTCCTCAGTGTAACTGTACCTATACTGTTAGCTTTTGGAGTGTAGGTAAGCAAAACAAAATGGATACATCTTTGTATTCCTGGTGTTATTCAATATTATTCATAGTATAGCTTTACTTTGAATTGGTTTAATACTCAGTTTAATAATTTAAATATC
>NW_024514472.1:0-390 GCF_017590135.1 Pyrgilauda ruficollis
GAGGACATGTCAGCCGAGGAGGGCCGCGAGACGTCCTCGGGGATCGAGGTGGAGGCGTCCGACCTGAGCCTGAGCCTGACGGGCGACGACGCCGGGGCCGCGCGCGGCCGCGCCAGCGACAGCGACAGCTCCGGGGACAAGGACAGCGACAGCATGGACGACACCGGCCACTACTCCATCCCCGAGGAGCCGCGGCACGACGAGGACGAGGAGGAGGAGGAGGAGGAAGAGGAGGAGCCGCGCGCCCGGCGCAGGGCGCCCCGCAAGCGGCCGCCCCACGAGCGCGACTCGTCCGACGAGGAGCAGGCGCTGGAGGACTGGGTGGCTGCTGCTTCTTCACTTTACACGGGGCTGGGGGGGGAGGAGGTGCTAAAAGAGGTGGTGAAAGAG
>NW_024514473.1:0-390 GCF_017590135.1 Pyrgilauda ruficollis
CACAAAATTTAAATGTTAAAGGGATGGAAGGCAACAGGCATCTCTGGAACAGATTTCTGAGTTCCAAAACACTGTCCTGTCACTCTAGGCCCTTGTAAATAGTCTCTGTCCATCTTTTTTGTGGGTACTGGCAGGTCACAATTGGGTCAGCCCAGAGCTGCTCCTCTCCAGGCTGAACAATCCCAAATCTCCAGCACAGCTCTCCCAGCTCTCGTTGAAAATTAAAAGGTTGGTCCCAGCTGGACAAAATGCAAATGCAGAAGGTGCTTGTCCTGCTCTCTGCAGTGCTGTGATACGTGTCTGCCACAGTGAGAGCAGCTGGAAAAGGCTGAGTTTGTTCTCAGCGTGACTCAATTCCCACCGAGCACAGCCCGGGGAGCAGCCCCAGCT
>NW_024514474.1:0-390 GCF_017590135.1 Pyrgilauda ruficollis
GGGGCTCAGGGGGGTCCCCAAAACCCAGGAAACCCAAAACCCAGGTCCCCAAAACCCCCAAAACTCCCAGGAACCCCCTCAAGCCCCTCCCCGCCCCCAGCATCAGCATCATCATCATCGTTCATTAAAAATGATGCGCTGCAGGTGACAGATGATGGCAGAGACCACCAAGACCCCCCCAAACCCCATGAGGACCCCCCAAACTCCTCCCAGAGACCCTCCTGGACCCCCAGACCCCTTGGGACCCCCTCCCATCATCAGTGACATAATCCATCCTATCAGATGTCACCCAAGGCAGACCTCAAATGACACCAGAACCCCCAGACCCATTCTACAACCCCAAAAACCCCACTGGGGACCCCTCCAGAGCCCCCAGACCCATCCCATAAC
>NW_024514475.1:0-390 GCF_017590135.1 Pyrgilauda ruficollis
TTTATGGGGGGATCCCCTGATCTGGTAAATTTTGGGAGGGGGAGACCCCGAATTTAGGGGGTCTGGGGGAGAGCTGAGCCCCCACAAAGGGGGCTGAGGTTTTGGGGGGGTTCTCGGGTTTTGAGGCATTTTTGGGGATTTTTTTACCATTTTTGGGGCGTTTTTAGACATTTTCAGGGCTTTTTTTGGGGTGTTTTGACACATTTCCAGGGACATTTTTGGGGTGTTTTTACACATTTTGAGGGATTTTTTTGCATTTTTGGGGTGTTTTTAGACATTTTCAGGGACATTTTTGGGATGTTTTCACCCATTTTCAGGGCTTTTTTTGTGTTTTTGGGGTGTTTTTAGACATTTTCACCATTTTTTTTGGGGTGTTTTTACACATTTCCA
>NW_024514476.1:0-390 GCF_017590135.1 Pyrgilauda ruficollis
CCCCGGTAACCGAGGATTCCCCCCCAGACCCCCCGTTATCCTCCCGCCATTCCCGGGATTCTGCCGCCGTTTAAATCCCTTCATCCCCCCCGAATTCCCGAATATTCCCGGGGTTTCCTCGGGATTCAAGGCCCCAAATCCGCGGGATTTTCTCTCGGTCTTCCCCCGGGATTGCCTCAAAATTCCCGGAATTTTCTCGGGGTTTAACCCCAAAACTCCCCCAACATTCAGCCAAAATTCCCAAAAATTCCCGGAATTTTTCTGGGATTTAACCCCAAAATTTCCCCAATATTTCTCCAAAATTCCCGGAATTTTCTCGGGATTTAACCCCAAAATTCCCCCAATATTCAGCCAAAATTCCCGAAAATTCCCGGATTTTTTCTGGGATTT
>NW_024514477.1:0-5922 GCF_017590135.1 Pyrgilauda ruficollis
GAACTCTGTATTTAGAAAAGGGAAGCCAAAGGAACAGGTACTTGATGGGGGTAAATCTGTCAGGCAGCAGCTGGCATAAAAACACCTGAGGAATCACACTTAGCAAGGACTAACACCATGACAGTGCTAGAACAAAAAGGCTCAGATCTTATTCTGGTCTTGCTGATCTGGTTGGGAAGCAGAGCATGACCTGATTCTGCAGTTTTATCCTCTCCTGTGTCATCCCAAGGCTTGAATTCAGTCCCTTTGTGCCCTTAACAATCTCACTCCGAAGGACAGAGCTATTCAGAGCAGTAATACCTCATGTGCTTTTGCTCCATTTGAGATACCAGGTGGGTCTTTGCATTCAATGGGGTAAGGAGGTGGAAGAAGGAAGGATGGAAAAGGCAAGCTGCCATGTCAAAATGAATGTAGGCAAGGAAACTTGATGGATGAGTGACCTTTTGAGGAGTGAAAAGTAAGCAGATATGAGTCCAGTGAGTATGAGAATCAATTCAGAAAAACTTGGGAATCTGTTTTGAAGGCAAGACGGACACAATAGCAGTGGCTGTCAAAATTTATTACTTCTAGGTTCTTACCAATTGTCAAAAAAAAAAAAAAAAAAGAAGAAAAAAGTATCTTTCTTTTTGGTCTTTGTCTCTTTTGTTGCCTATGATGCCTTGTCATGTCACCATGATATTTTATGAAAAATCCTTTGCTAGGATTTTTCCCTCCTGGGAAACTGAGGGCCTCAGGAAAGAAATGTAAACAGTAATTATCTGCTGCTGTGGAGTGCAACAGATGCATCTGCGATTGGTGCATGTTGGTTGTTTCTAATTAACGGCCAATCACAGATGCAGCTGGCTCGGACTCTGAGAGTCACAAGTCTTTGTTATTGCATTCCATTCTTGTTCTTTCTAGCCTTCTGATGAATCCTTTTCTCTTTATTCTTTTAGTATAGTTTTAATGTATCGTTTTAATATAATATATATCTTAATATAATAAACCAGCCTTCTGAAACATGGAGTCGAGATTCGCGTCTCCACACATGGGGCACCAGACACAACATTGTCATGGTTTTGCATGGGAGATATTTAGGGAAGTGATGCAAACTTCTAGCTGTTGGAAAGCTGGACACTGTGAAAAACACATGTTAAAGATGGAAGAAACCCAGGAACTTCCACTTTCTCTTCTGGCCAGCAAAGAGGTAACACGCCCCGGCCCCCTCTCTTGGCCAGGCTGGCCTGTGGGCCATGGGGCCGGACCTCTAGCCCCCCGCCACCAGCTGCCAGGCAGGGGAGGGGGTGCCGTGGGCCAGGCCATGACTGCAATTTCAGGGCTGAGCTGATTCCACCGGGCCCCAGGATCAGCCCAGGGCCAAGCCGGCTAGCCAAAATGCTACCACCACAACCACCAGGTAGTGGTAGAATTTTGAGCAAAATTCTACCCCCTCCGCCCCTTCCTCCCCTGGCACACTGCTGTTGAGTTCTGGCCTGTCTGATCCCCACCAGGGTCAGGCTGACCATCTGCAGGCCCCAGGTGAGATATTAACTCTTTCAGTGCTTCAATCCTCCCTCGAGTGAGAGAAAGGAACAAAAGGCAAGCATGTAAAGCAGCAACATGAAGACATCAAGGTCAGTGAAGAAGTAGTCAAGTCCCAGACTGGAGGGATGAGGAGATGCCTCAGTCTTGGGGCTGAAATCCTCTGGAAAAGCTATGGAGAAAGACTCTTCTTCCCTATAACGCATGAAGGTATGGGGAGATGAATATGTTCAAATTGTAGATATTGAGCAAAGGCCTCCATGCTAAAGTAAGCAGATGTAAAAGTAGCTGTGATTCTATGAGAAGTTTGAACAGAGGGGAGTGATCCTGTGCCCCCTGGAAGAGAAGACCTCTGTTCCCAGAGATGAACATGATTTAAGAGTCAGATAATGAGAACTTTTGTCTTTGAACAGCTCATCTTTAAAACAGTACCCCATAAGTTGACCTGGCCCATAAACACAGCTGTGGGAAAACTCATGGAAAATAGGAGGGACATTACGATTGCAGATTTCCTTGGATAGCTGCTATTTGCGACAAAATTGAGAGCCACAAGAGAACTGGTTTTTTTTCTTGTGGAGAAGTCTCCATAACATTTACAAGAGGGACTTCTCTCCCTAAGTGAACTGAAGAAATACTATTCTAGAGGTGGTAAACTGACTGAAATTTAGGTTTTGTTTCTTTACATTTTCAGTGGGAAAGAAAACGTTGTGGGCGGAGGAGAAGTGTTCTGAAGGTTTTGTTCTCATTCTTATTACCCCTTTTAGTTACTGCTAATAAAATTTTCTTTATACCCTTTTAAAGTTTTGAGCCTGCTTTGCCTTTGTCCAAATTCTACCTCACAGCAGGAAGTGAGTGCACAGGTGATTGAGCAGTATCAAACCTGCCACATGCCTAAAAAGAGAAATTTCCACTGAAAATGAGATTCATATTTAATTTTTGTCTGTTTCCATTAAAGAGAATGAACAAACCCGAAAAATTATATTAACCCATCTTCCACCTCATGTCCTTTCCTCAATCCATTTACAAAGCAAAGTTAGGGCGAGTCTTCCATTCAGGTGCGTCTTCTCTTTATGCTGTACTGCAAATGCTCCTGATAACAGCATTTCCATCCAAGGCAGATCTTCCTGTGGCTAACAGAGCAACTCAGAGATTTCCCTGAGGAGCACAGCAGCTGTTCCACATTCAGTGACCTGCATAGCCCAAGACACTCTGGCTGCTGGACAGACAGTGCTGGGACTAGTGTCGTGTCTAATGCCCCATGTGTGGAGACGCGAGTCTGGACTCCATGTTTCAGAAGGCTGGTTTATTATATTAAGATATATATTATATTAAAATACTACATTAAAACTATAAAAAAGCAATAGAGGTCTGCTTCTGCTTCTACCAAGGGATGTGATGTGACCCTGAAGCAAGCAGGGTAGCACTCCACAATAGCTGCTTAACAGCTCTGCCCCTGTTGACCATAGGCACACCCTTGCTGATTATTAACCAAGGCCGTGATTTACCCTCAGCTGGCAACTCACAGCTCAACTCAGTGGCCCCACAGGGCCACTCACTCTTTCACCTGCAAGGCTATGAGGGAGAGAAACAGAGTGAGAGGAGTCATGGGTTGAAATAAAGACAGTTAAATATGTAAAGCAAGAGCTATGTGTGCAAGCAAAGCAAAGTAAGGAATTCATTCTACCCTTCCGGCAGTCAAATGTTCAGCTGTCTCAGGGCTCCCTCACCCATGATGGTGACATGGTAAGACAAGTGCCTTAGCTCTCAGCATCTCTCTTTCCTCCTTCTTCCCTCAAATTTTATTGCTGAGCATGACTCCATATGGAATAGAATACTCCTTGGGTCAGTTGGGATCAGCTGTCCCATCTGTGTCCCCTTTTAATTTCTTGTGCACCTGCAGCCTACTCTCTGGCAGCTCAGTGTGAGAATCAGAGGAGGCCCTGACACTGTGTAATTACTGCCTAGCACTAACTAATGTGTTACCAACATTGTTTTCAGCACAAATTCGACACAGAGCTCCATACCAGCTACTATGGGGAAAATTAATTCAGTTGCAGTGAATACCAGTGCACACACTTGTTGAAAGGTTAAAGTACAACACTGAACCAAACTGGTTCACTTGAAACCAGTTTGACAGCATACCATCGGTCAGGTTTACATGAAAAAGTGAAGTGGAATGGATATCCTACTGGTGTCTTTATCCTTTCAGGAACCAATTGGCTTGAACAAATGGTGAAGGAGTTGGCAGATGCCAAATATACAGAAGAGGAAAGGAAAGAGAGAATAAATGCTGAAAAGAAGCTAGAGACATTTCAGCATCTAGAATTTGGGGATCCTGGGACAGATGAGATAAGTAGGGAAATTCTGGGTAGAAGACAGAGCAAGGTATCCATGTGTAGACAATCTACAGTGGAGTAATCTGATGTTGTGACAAGCTTTGATCTGGTCAGGGAAGGTGACCAGCATGAAGAAGATTCTACTATTCTAGAGGAAAGGAAAAGATGACGGAGGATCCTAGAAAATTTTACAACAGGTTAGTTCTCTGGCCCAAAGTGTCTTTTAGAGGAGTCAAGAAAATCAATCCTGATCTGGTATTGAGGATTAGATATCTTTCACTTTTCTTTCAGTACTTTCTATATTGTAAAGTCAACATTAGTAGTATCATGCAGGCTGGTACATAATTTGTTTTGTGGCAGTTGCTTCATACGTGTCATGTAATCCTGACATAATAAGTCACGTGCAATCATGAAAGATTGTTCCTCGGCAGTTCTTTATGGGCCTATACCTCCAGACAGTAGCTCCTGCCAGTCTTCAAAAGTTCTCCTGCACTGATCATTTTGATGGGCCATCTTCCCACCAGGACACTGGGTCTGAACCTCTCCTGGAACAGCCATAGAAAAATTTTGGAAACCCTACTCCAACACTATGCTATTGCAGGAAATTAATAATTTACAGGATATTTTCCCTCTTTTTCTACCTTTAGGGATGACTCTCCCAACTAATTTTTTTGCCAGCAGGTAAAAATACCAAGTAAACACATTTTCTTGTCTTCAATCCATGACAGTTTAATGCCAAGGGAAGATAAGGAAGAAAAATTAAGTAAGCTGCTTTTTGTTCTGCTAGGGGGGCTAGTTTCACATCAAGAATCAGCAAAAGAGCTATTTCATAGGACAGCAAGTTTTAGCTGATGTCAGTGAAAAAAATGGTGCAGGTGGTGCCAACTTTTACCCTTTGGTAGACGTCATTGATCAGATGGACCAGGCCATGTGATATCCACTGGTTTCAGATTATGCCTGTACATAGGTAGTCTTTCTATGCTGATGTTTTCCAGAAAGAAGGGAAATGAAGGGAAAAGCAACAGATTGTGAATGGACTGGAAAAAGTAGATGTAAAAATGTAGGGCTAGATCATCCCATGAGCACTGCATAATGGCTCAGGGACCAGGGAGAACCATGTATCTCCCTTGAATCCCTCAGGGAGAGCAAATGGCAAAAGCATACAGGTATGTATTTGCTGGTCCCGTTCCTTCCAGGGCCCAACAGGCAGCAGTTAAGAGATGGAGATAAGAAAGGGTGGCATGTAAATTCTTGGCATTAATTGTGGGGGAGAACTATTTTCTCATATTTTGTGACACATCCATCCGTTTGCCAGAGACTTAAATGTTGAATGTGAGTCTAAAGGTAGTTCTTTTACTGGGGTCAATGCAGTCAGCAGGTCGTCATCTGAAGTGTGTGATAAACACTACTCACTGTAGCTGAGGTTATATTATTACCAACTCCCTAAGCACTGATCAGTTGTTAAACAATGATTGAGCTCATTAAAGAAATGTAGAAATGAGTAATCTTTGTGTAACCAGAAGGAAAAGAGACCTCTGTGCAGTCTGATGAGTGGCCCAAGAGTGCCTGTGCCCCTGTGCCCTCCTGGGCACCAGCTGCAGGCAGCAATCAGCCACACTCACAGGACAATTCTCAGCTCAGTCTCTAGTGCACTGAACATTTTCTCTCCCAATCCCAACACATTTCATCTAACTTTGGTGGGAATGATGAGAGATATAATCAAGAAAAAATAATCCCAGCAGTGATTACTGGAAAGAGATGAACTGCCTTGAGGATTTTGACCATGACATTTAAATTCCAATCTGCAATTCATGTCATTCTGTTTTCTTATATTCTATTTATAAGCTCTATGTTGTTATCACAGACTTTTTGGCATGAGGTTTAGAAATTATTTAAGTCCTTTACCTAGAATGCAATTGCATTTGGCTGCTTATCTTGTTCATTTATGTTCAACTTTTATTGATTCCAAAGGTTCATATTACATAAGGTCTTTGACTGGACCTGCATATATCTTCACAGGTTCAGAAAGAGCTAAGTTATTGCTCATAGAGTCAAGAAAAAAAAA
>NW_024514477.1:7375-10161 GCF_017590135.1 Pyrgilauda ruficollis
CGGGGCCGGGGCCGGGGCCGGGGCCGGGGCCGGGGGCGAGGCCGGCAGCGCCACAGCAGGGTCTGGCCTCTTCGCGGGGCCGAGCAGCCCGCCGCTCCTTCACTGCCACGCGGGCCCGGAGGGGGCCAGCTGCGGCAGGAAGTGGTGGGGGAAGGGGAGGATCGGGACCGGAAAAGAAGGACTTCGGCAGGAAAAACGGGAATCTTAAACTGCGTGGTAAGCGCCTTTTTATAGAAGGAGGGCCCAGAACGGCGCGGCCATCACCTTGTAGGGAACGGGGGATATGTGGAAAGACGGGGCGGGGGGGGAAGGAGGACACAGGAGGGCGACAGGACAGTAGCGCTCCTGTGTCACTCTGGACGGATTCCGTCCCTTGTTCTGCCTTCAGGGAAAGGGGGATAGGGTGGCGGAGTAGGATATGGTGTGACGGAAAGACGGTAGCAACTCCGTGCCGTCCTCGCAGTTTTCCCTCTTTGCCGCACTCTTAGGAACAGAAGGGTAAGGAAAGATATGGGCAGCTTCACCGAAACTGGAAAACGTGGGGTTTCACAGGAGGAGGGATCACAGATCTAGGGCATAGACTTGGGCAGAGTGGATCTGCACGAACAGAGCAGTGCACTATGTAAGGGCCAGCTGGCACTGTCCCGTAGCTATGACAGAAATGTCTCCAGCCTCCTTCTGCAAAGCTCCGCAATCAGGGAAGACCAGGTCTGGTCAGCGTGGGAAGTCAGAAACCTTCAGAGAAACTGTGGTGGCTCGAACAACAAATACCATTGGTCTGGAGATAATCAAATCCTTTAATCTGTTTTTAGTCTCTGTATTTTGAAAGCTGCTTCTTAGAAATTTTGCATCAAGTGATGCTTTCTTGTCAGTCTCTCGGTTCACTGTTTAGCAGGTTCACAGGGACTTATATCGCATGGGTGGGGCTAGATACACTCCTCCCATCTCTCAGCTCAGGTGTCTGATGGCTGTATCAAGGGCTCACATTATTAAATCTTAATCCAACTTCTTTATTTTGTCAAGAAATAAAACTCCCCTCAAATCTCTCCTCATGAGTTATGGCTTCTAATTATAATTTTCTCTGCAAATACAGGAATTGGCTTTTTTTTTTTTTTTTCCTGGTTCGTAAGAATAAAATATACTTCCCAGGAATAATTGGTCTGACTGCCCTTTCTTGCACAAATACATTGGAAATCCTCTGGAGGTTTCTCTGGAATATTTTTTAAAATTTGGAAACCCTATTCCAATGCTATGCTATTGAATGAAATGACACTAATAATTTACAAGCCATATTCCCTCTTTTTCCACCCTTAGGGAGGACTGTCCCAAACTAATTTTTTTGCCAGCAGGTAAAAATCCCAAGTAAACACATTTTCTTGTCTTCAGTCCATGACAGTTTAATGCCAAGGGAAGATAAGGAAGAAAAATTAAGTAAGCTGCTTTTTGTTCTGCTAGGGGGGCTAGTTTCACATCAAGAATCAGCAAAAGAGCTATTTCATAGGACAGCAAGTTTTAGCTGATGTCAGTGAAAAAAATGGTGCAGGTGGTGCCAACTTTTACCCTTTGGTAGACTTCATTGATCAGATGGACCAGGCCATGTGATATCCACTGGTTTCAGATTATGCCTGTACATAGGTAGTCTTTCTATGCTGACAGCGTTTTATAGAAAGAACAGATATGAAGGGAAAAGCAAAAGACTGTGTATGGACTGGAAAAAGTAGATGTAAAAATGTAGGGCTAGATCATCCCATGAGCACTGCATGGTGGCTCAGGGACCAGGCTTGAATCCCTCAGGGAGAGCAAATGGCAAAAGCATACAGGTATGTATTTGCTGGTCCCGTTCCTTCCAGGGCCCAACAGGCAGCAGTTAAGAGATGGAGATAAGAAAGGGTGGCATGTAAATTCTTGGCATTAATTGTGGGGGAGAACTATTTTCTCATATTTTGTAGCACATCCATCCGTTTGCCAGAGACTTAAATGTTGAATGTGAGTCTAAAGGTAGTTCTTTTACTGGGGTCAATGCAGTCAGCAGGTCGTCATCTGAAGTGTGTGATAAACACTACTCACTGTAGCTGAGGTTATATTATTACCAATCCCTAAGCACTGATCAGTTGTTAAACAATGATTGAGCTCATTAAAGAAATGTAGAAATGAGTAATCTTTGTGTAACCAGAAGGAAAAGAGACCTCTGTAGTGCAGTCTGATGAGTGGCCCAAGAGTGCCTGTGCCCCTGTGCCCTCCTGGGCACCAGCTGCAGGCAGCAATCAGCCACACTCACAGGACAATTCTCAGCTCAGTCTCTAGTGCACTGAACATTTTCTCTCCCAATCCCAACACATTTCATCTAACTGTGCAGTCTGATGAGTGGCCCAAGAGTGCCTGTGCCCCTGTGCCCTCCTGGGCACCAGCTGCAGGCAGCAATCAGCCACACTCACAGGACAATTCTCAGCTCAGTCTCTAGTGCACTGAACATTTTCTCTCCCAATCCCAACACATTTCATCTAACTTTGGTGGGAATGATGAGAGATATAATCAAGAAAAAATAATCCCAGCAGTGATTACTGGAAAGAGATGAACTGCCTTGAGGATTTTGACCATGACATTTAAATTCCAATCTGCAATTCATGTCATTCTGTTTTCTTATATTCTATTTATAAGCTCTATGTTGTTATCACAGACTTTTTGGCATGAGGTTTAGAAATTATTTAAGTCCTTTACCTAGAATGCAATTGCATTTGGCTGCTTATCTTGTTCATTTATGTTCAACTTTTATTGATTCCAAAGGT
>NW_024514478.1:0-390 GCF_017590135.1 Pyrgilauda ruficollis
ACTCCTTGGCTGTTATAACATTGGGATATTTGTCCCTGTGGAAAGACCCCTGAATCCAAAGCATTTTCCAGAGATGGGACCTGTGGGCTGCTCCTGTTTTTCCTCTCAGCAGGTGCTGCTGGAAGGAGCAAGGAAAAAAATCCTTCTCCCTCAGGGATTCACCAAATATTCCAAACCTCCTCCCAAGCTCCACCTGACAGGATATTCTCCCTCATCCCAACCTTTCCCCCTCCTCCTTTAAGCACATCAGGAATTTTTTGTCCTGTTTTGGGGCAGAACCATCAATAACAACACTTATTTCTCTCTGCTTGGAAAATAAATACATTTAAAAGCTGGTCCAGTTCATCTTTGAACAATCTCAATATTTGTCCATGGGGGAACCTCTTTTTT
>NW_024514479.1:0-390 GCF_017590135.1 Pyrgilauda ruficollis
CCTCCCCCAGATTTTGGGGATCCCCCCCCGATTTTGGAGACACTCTCAACCCAAAATTTGTCTCAGGTCCCACAACGCTCGCCCAAGTATTCACCACCTCCCCCCAGATTTTGGGAGCCCCTCCCCGATTTTGGGACCCGCCTGATTTTGGGGACCCCCTCACCCCAAAATAAGTCAGGACCTCCCCCAGATTTTGGGGACCCGCCCCGATTTTGGGGATCCCCCTCACCCCAAAATCACTCTCAGGTACCACAACCCTTCCCCAGGTATTCACAACCCTCCCCCGGGTATTCACCTCCCCCAAAATTTTGGAGATCCCTCCCGATTTTGGGCGCCCCCCGCGATTTACAGCCACCCCCCGATTTTGGGGACCCCCTCCCAGATTTGGGG
>NW_024514480.1:0-390 GCF_017590135.1 Pyrgilauda ruficollis
GATGGGGACCGGGGGACACACCGGGACTGGGATCAACACCGGGCAGCACCGGCAGCGAACGGGGTGGAACCGGGACGGGCGGGGATGGGAACAACCGGGAGCGGGCGGCACCTGCGGCATCCCCGGTACCGGTACCGGCAGTAACGGCGGTGCCGCCTGCCCAGGGGTCGCGATGGCGGGCCGGGGGCGCGGCCGGGGCCGGGGCCCGGTGACGTTTAACGTGGAAGCCGTGGGGATCGGCAGGGGGGACGCGCTGCCGCCGCCCACGCTGCAGCCATCGCCGCTGTTCCCGGTGAGTGCGGCGGGGCCGGGAACGGCGGCACAGCGCCTGGGGAACGGGGCACGGAGACCGGCGAGTAGGGGTGGACAAATGAAATGGGGATTAAATAG
>NW_024514481.1:0-390 GCF_017590135.1 Pyrgilauda ruficollis
TGGGGTTTTTTTTGGGTTATTTTGGGGAAGATTTTGGGTTTTTTGGGTTCCCGAGTGACCCCGGGGTGCCCAGGGGGGGACGTGGCGGCCTTGGGGTATCTGTGTCCCCCTGGACTGGGAGCGACTGGAGGAGATTTTGGGAGGAGGTTTTGGGGTTTTTTTGGGTGGTTTTGGGGTTTTTGGGGTTTTTTGGCGGGGGTTTTTTGGGGTTTTTTGGGGTTTTTGGCGGGGGTTTTTTGGGGTTTTTGGGTTCCTGAGTGACCCCGGGGTGCCCAGGGGGGGACGTGGTGGCCGTGGCGCGCGTGGACGGCGCGCAGCTCCCGGTCAAACCCAGCATCAAGTGGTTCAAGGGCAAATGGGTGGAACTGGGAGCCAAGAGCGGAGCCAGGT
>NW_024514482.1:0-390 GCF_017590135.1 Pyrgilauda ruficollis
TCTGACCCAGTCTGCTCTGATCCCGTCTGTCCCGCTCTGCTGTGCCCGCTCTGGCCCCGAGGGGACGATGCAGAGCGGAGCTGCCGCTCCGGTGGCCACAGCCCGGCCGGGGGTGGCCAGCGCGGGGAGGGGTCCCCGTGCCCGTGCCCGGGTGGCACACGGGGGTGTCCCCAGGGCAGCTACGCGCTTTGAAAGCCCCACACCTCCAAGAGCTGCACCTGGAAGTTCTCCTGGCAGAGCGGGGGGTTGTCGAAGGTCTCGCAGTGCTCCGTGTGTCCCCGGAGCAGGCTGGCGTCCAGGGACAGCGCTTGGCCTCCGCCTCCACCTGCGGGAGCGAGCGCAGGCTCGGCCCGGCGCTCCGGGCTGGTCCAGCCCCGGCTGCGGTGCCCC
>NW_024514483.1:0-390 GCF_017590135.1 Pyrgilauda ruficollis
CAAGCCATCCTGTGATCCTATAACTTCATGTCAGTGTGGTGGTTAAAATATGAGCTGAAAGGCTCACAGCTCTCTGGGGCAGAATGAAGTGAAACAAGCCAAGACAAAAGGTTTTGTTTCTCATCAATGCACCTTTGATCATGTTGTTCACAACTTTCACTGTAGGAGCTACAACATACTGACCTCTTATGTAACCCAAGCCTTGGAAAAGTCAGTAACTTCCACTCCTGTAGCAGCTTCCTGCACCTGTCCCTACAGGTAATAAAGGATTACATGGATCAGAACTGCTGTGTTTATGAAACTTTGGGTTTTTTCTGCTCAGCAAGCAGCTCGTTTATTCTTAAAATAAAAGGAGTGGCTGTATTAGGGAAGGAAAAAAAAAAAAGGAAA
>NW_024514484.1:0-390 GCF_017590135.1 Pyrgilauda ruficollis
GAAAAATTGTCATTAAAAAGAAGATAGTAGAAGATTTTTCTTATCTATGTCAATCAAAATTAAGAAACATATCAATTCTTATGAAGGATCCCAGCAAAACATACTCCTGATTACCAACATTAAATATACTTACTAATGACTTTTATGGTTCTCAGTTTTGCTCACCCTTATTACTCATCTTGCCATCATCAAGTAGTAGTTTTTATCTGCTGTAAGGCCCCAAAAAACTTGCTCAATGAGGATTTGAAACGGCTTACAGTTGTTCATGTATTCTAAGTTAGACACACTAGAGAAATACTGAAAAGATATTCTCTAGAGGTCAAAATAACGAAAAATAGACTTTACTGGAAACTTTAGAAAACTTTAGAGAATCAGAGAACTTTGGCAAAA
>NW_024514485.1:0-390 GCF_017590135.1 Pyrgilauda ruficollis
CTCAGAACCTCCCTATCCCTGCCAGGACCTGGTTAGGGCATCACTGAACCTTTATAGCCCTGCCAGGACCTGCCACTCGTTCCCCACCCACTCGTGGTTCATGTCCCCGTGCGCCAGGATCTGGGGGGACAGCTTTATAGCCCTGCCAGGACCTGGTTATGGCACCTCCGGAGCCTTATATCCCTGCCAGGACCTGGTTAGGGCACCCCCGAAGCTTTATATCCCTGCCAGGACCTGCCTATGGCACCCCAAACCTTTACAACCCTGCCAGGACCTGCCTATGGCACTTTAAAGCTTTATAGCCCTGCCAGGACCTGCCTGTGGCACTTTAAAGCTTTACAACCCTGCCAGGACCTGGTTATTGCACCCCAAACCTTTACAACCCTGCCA
>NW_024514486.1:0-390 GCF_017590135.1 Pyrgilauda ruficollis
AAAAAAAAATTGTTTATAATTAAATTAGTGTTGCTCAAATAGGGCAGTGTTTAGATGGGTTTTAGATCAATGTAGCTTTTAGAACAAATGTAGCTTGAATTCAGCGTGATTTGGTTCACAGTGCAACTACGTGATCTAACTTTAGCTGCCACGTGAAGGCTCCCTAGGTACAGGGGTTTCTCTGATTCTGGAGCATAATGGCACAGATTGGTAAATCCAGGGAAAGATATTATTATTTATTATAATGGTAAGATTAGCTTTCTGCTGCTTTGTCTTTCTAAAGAAGGTGTCAGGTGTGCATCAGATAGGAGGGAAGAGATGCAGGGAGAGTGTGCAGCATGGAAAAAAAAGTGGACAAGACGGGGTGACAAATAGCTATTTTCTCTATTA
>NW_024514487.1:0-390 GCF_017590135.1 Pyrgilauda ruficollis
GCCGTGGGGCGCGTGGGGCGGAACGGGGAACGGACACGGGGGAACGGACACGGGAGAACGGACACGGGGGAACGGACACGCGGACGAACGCTCCCGGCGCTTCGGCAGCAGCAGCGGCAGCAGCGGCAGCAGAAAGCAGAAGAAGAGCAGCGGTTCCAGAGAACCTCTGCATCCTTTCTCTTGTTCCTCCTCTCCCTCTCCCCACGTCCCGCACCCTCTGTCGATCTCTCTTTCGTGTTCTACCCGTCCTATCCCCCCCTTTCCCGGCGTCCCTCTCCCCATGCTGGGTCGGGCCATGCCCCCGGGCCGCCCCCGGCCCCGGGCGGGGCTGCCCCGTGCCCGCCCCCGGGCGTCCCGCCGCTGTCTCGCCCCCGCCCGGCTCTGGCCGTG
>NW_024514488.1:0-5016 GCF_017590135.1 Pyrgilauda ruficollis
CTTCCTTATCTACAAGTCCCTGACCCTGTCTGATGAGAGTTGCTGTAGCACATAAGAGGAGAAAAAGCATTCGTTTAACCCATGGTCTGCCAGGGAACCACGAAACCGTGTTCTATTCCCAGAGAATATTATTTATTTTATAAAATATTATTTCGAGGACAGCTTGTAATCTAATGATGCCGTTGAAATGATGAATGGGTTCTGTGGTCCTGATGGGAATTCCTTAGTGTTCCCAGGGGGTGGTCCATGGTGTTGTAGGATTTGTTCTGGTGGCCATTCATCTTTTCCCCATTTTGGGTGCTCCCTCAGGTGGCAGGGCTGCATCAATTGACTGCGTGTCTAATGAAATAATGAAATACTTGAATTCCAACTGATTTCTCTGAACTTGTGGTAGTGAGAAATCCCCAGTGCTGTAATACACCCTGTATAACATAGACAGTGACAGCTCCTGATGGAGTGGACACAGGGATGATTCCCCCTCATTTATTTATTTTTCCCACCATTCTCAATTTGCTGTTTCCCTTTGCAGCTGAACCCATTTCTGTTGCAGTCAGATATCCTCAGCATGGGCTCTGCCTTGAGCTGTGCAAATTCCATCAGTGCAAGCAGGCAGAGCTTGGGGTGAGGGGCAGAGGGAATCAGCCCAATTCCTGCCCCAGGCAAGAGACCCGGGTCCATTGTCCCACACTTTGCCCCAGCAGTGTTAATTTGCATTTCTAAAGCTCCTCTCCTGCCTGTCTGGAACGAAGCTTCTCTTTCAGGGCAGTAATCTGGCAATTCCGGTGTTCCTTCCCCCACATCCCCATTGCTTTTTTGTGGTACCCTTTTTTTTCTCTTTCTTTTAACACTATTCTGTTAACTGTTTCAGAGTTAAAGAGTCGCCTTTAAACCTCTTCTAGTTTTTAAAAATGCAACTTAAAGTTGAGCATCGAGAAACCCGGATCAAACTTGTGCTATCACTAAGAGACATGCACACACATACCTAAAGAGCCTCTGGTGCTCTTAAGAAAAAAAAATTGATTCTGACACCCCTGGCAAAAACCTTATTGATACTATAAATGTAAGATTATTTAGAAAAACAAAGGTCTAGGATTGGCCCCTGTTATAAATGAAAATTGCGAGTCAGCCAATTTTAATAAAAATATGCAAAATAAAATTTATTTCGCGACCCTGAAAACAGTCCGACAGCCACCACCAAGAACGGACAGCGTATCACCCCCGGGCAGTGATGCGGGTGAACGAGAGGAAAGACCCGCTGGTGCTTTGACCTCCCCGTCCACATCAACTGCTTGGAAGTCGCAGTTCTTACACCGTTTATTTTGCCCGCGGCTAATAGTCCTTTGTTTCTTTCAGAGTTCTCCGTATTCAAGCTGGTTTCTTTCTCTGTCTGGGGCTGCACAAAAACCTCCATCCGGGAATAGAATGATCTATTTCCTGGGTTCCAGTATCCTGGCATTCAGGTCCCAGGTGCCAATGGTCCCGAGATAGGCATCTTATCTGGTGCCATCACTTGGCGACTTTGGGCTTAGGTGCCTCGGCCACCTGCCCCCGGTGCAGCTGCAATCCTCTTGAGATGCAAATGTCCAGGCTGGTTTTTCTAACCTGAAGGGAATGAAAGGAATTCTCCCCCCTCCCCTCTTTTCCTCCCTGGTTTATCTTGTTCATATCTGTTTAATACACCGTTTATTCCCATGAATTACTAGCTATATTTCTAACAGCCCCAGTGGCTGGAGCTGGCAGAGGAGGGTGGCCAGGCCGAGGATTCCAGCAGAGGATCTGTGGGCAGGCGCAGGGGCTTGGCCCGCTCTGGAGCCCTGGCTGCTGCTGCGTTGCCTTGAGTGCAGGCTCAGTGGCGGCCTCCCATCCTCCTGCTGCAGCGGGAAGTGCAAATCTCCGGGGCTGCAGAGCCTGGAGCCGAGGCTGAGGGGTCCCCCCGTGTTCAGCTGTGCTGGCGGCTGTTTCTGCCCTCAGGGACACTTGGCATGGGCCACGCCACTTGTAAAAAAAGACTTTAAAACTCCTTTTCCCAAGGCAATGGCAAATTAAGCATGAGTAGAGAAATATTTTTCTTAAAAAATTAAGCTTGAAATTATTCTTTTTGAATATGTTAATAAGTGATGCAGTGGTTGCTGAAGATGTCAGAATTGCTGTTGCCCCCTGTTAGGAGACATGGTGTCAGCAGAAGATGTTGAAGCCTTCCTGCTCAGGGCATTTCAGTGCCAGGCTCTCAGACCCCAAGGCCAAGGCAAATTAAGCATGAGTAGAGAAATAATTTAAAAAAAAAAAAATTAAGCTTGAAATTATTCTTTTTGAATATGTTAATAAGTGCCGCAATGATTGCTGAAGCAGTCAGAATTGCTGGCTCTGCGCCAGCACCCGCAGCCAGCGGGAGCCTGTCCCGCCCCGCCGGTGTCCCTGCCGCGCTTGCGGAACGTGGAAAAGCCCTCCCTGCGCCGCCTTCCGCGTTTCGCGTCGGTGCTGCGCGGCCGCCGCCGCTTATTCGGCCCCCGCGACCCCGCGTGTGGCCCCGGCTGGCCCGGCCCCGGCTGGCACAGCCCTCGCCGCCGGTGCGCTTTCCCCGGACAGCTGCCGTGCGAGCTTTGGTACCGTGCGCGTCACCGGGCCCGCGGTGCCATGCCCGCCGCCGCAGCCCCGTGCTCGGTTCCGCCCGACCTGGCCCCGCTGTCCCCGCTCCTGCAGCCCCGAGCATCCCCCGGACGGCCGCTGGCCGCCCGCCACTGCCGCCGCCGTCACACGCGTCACCGCCGCCGCCGCGGCTGCCCCGGCCGCCCCCGCAGCCCTCACGCAGCTCTCACGGTCACCCCCGCTGCCTCTGCTGCCGCCCCTGGCTGCTGTGTGCTGCCCGGTGCCGCTGCGAGAGGCTGCCCCCCCTCAGCTCTTGGTCCTGCAATCCCGGCACCCTCCCCCATCAGTCTCTCCGCTGCCGCCGTTCCCCCTCAGTCTGGGACTACAAGCCTGTTGATAGACGAGACCCCTCTTTTCCTCCTCACCGAGGGAACTGGCTCGTTTCAGCTTTCCTGGCACTGGGTGAGGGATGTCTGCATCAGAGGACCCTGGAGATTCTGGGTCTTCTGGGGATTCTGAGGGCTCAAGGGACCCCAGGGAACCCTGCACGTGATGTTAAATCGTCCTGCTCCTTTTCAGTGGGAGGAATTCTCTCCCTGGGCAGCTGCTGCCTGCCCATCACTGCCTCGGCGTGGTCGAAAGGCAGCTCCCCCTCAGGGCCCGCTCCTCCTCCGCCCCCGCCCCGATAGCTTTCCTGGCACTGGTAGAGGCGCCCGTGGAGACCCTAAGGGTGATGACGACCCCCCCCCACCTTTTTGGTGGAAGTCGTTTGTGCTCTTCCTAACTTGCCAAGAGTAACTCCTGCAGGTAGCAAGGCGGTACCCCTCCCCCCGACTGGTGGGAGTCATTCCTGTTCCATGCTGATGGCAGGTAGCCCCACGGCATTCTGTGGAATCCTCTCCAGCATTGTTCCTGCCTGAGCCAAAAGCCTCAAGGCCGTAGTATCTTTCCCTGTTGCTAAATGATAAAGGTGTCCGTTAATCTCCCTGAGCTGTTCCTGGGAATAAGCTTCCCCTGTGTTCTCAGTGTTCTTAATTTTGACCTGTCTCACCAAAAGCTGAAGCACCACGATGTCGGTCCGGAGGTTGTCCTGGTCTCTGGCCAGCAGATCACAGGTGAGGATTCCCAGGCGCCTTGGTCCTCCTCTCGTGCAGGCTGTGCTTGAGGCGATTTGTTTCGGCAAGAGTCAGGTCGTTCTTCCCTGGATTTTTCTGTCGTGGTGTGCCTCTTCTTGGGTTGGAATTCAGCGTCTGGTGGCTTGGCTGCTTGCCAACAGCTCACCTCTCGGGTTGCCCCTTGGTGCCACCTGGGTTGCCAGTTCTCAGGATTTTCTCCTGCTGGGGTGCCCACCCAGGGACTCCAGTTCTCGGGATCTCCTCTGGTCTGGTCTGGTTGGGAAGATCCCGAGGTGTGTCCCTGTTAGAAGTCTCTTTTCCCCACCCCAGCAGCCAAAGAAGGAGTCGAGAAGTCTTCAGCTGTCGTTCTCAAGGTTGTTTATTATTTTTTATCTAAAACATTTTCTGTCTGGCCTGCCAAGGTCTGTTCTGCAGGTTTGTCCGAGGCACACTCCCCGCCTGTTGGGCTGGTGCTATCTTTTATGCTAAAAACTACGTATACTATGTTTACAGTTATTTTCCAATACCTATCACCTATGTTAGACAGTGACTTTCTACTCTAAGCCAATCTGCGAGTGCCAACATCTTCCTGAACATGGCTGCCAGGGAGAAGAAAGAAGGAGGACAGGGCACGCCCAAATCCCTCCATCTTGGAACCCCTGACTGGCACTGGTAGAGGCGCCCGTGGAGACCCTAAGGGTGATGACGACCCCCCCCCACCTTTTTGGTGGAAGTCGTTTGTGCTCTTCCTAACTTGCCAAGAGTAACTCCTGCAGGTAGCAAGGCGGTACCCCTCCCCCCGACTGGTGGGAGTCATTCCTGTTCCATGCTGATGGCAGGTAGCCCCACGGCATTCTGTGGAATCCTCTCCAGCATTGTTCCTGCCTGAGCCAAAAGCCTCAAGGCCGTAGTATCTTTCCCTGTTGCTAAATGATAAAGGTGTCCGTTAATCTCCCTGAGCTGTTCCTGGGAATAAGCTTCCCCTGTGTTCTCAGTGTTCTTAATTTTGACCTGTCTCACCAAAAGCTGAAGCACCACGATGTCGGTCCGGAGGTTGTCCTGGTCTCTGGCCAGCAGATCACAGGCGAGGATTCCCAGGCGCCTTGGTCCTCCTCTCCCGGCCCGGCCCCGCAGCTCCCCACAGGCCCCCAGCCCGTGCTCCCGGTGCCGCAGCTCTGCGCCCGCTGCTGCCGCTGCCCAGCACAGAGAAACCCCCTGACATCCTGACCTCCTTGTTTTCCTCTCCTGGAATCCAGGGATGGAAATTACCTGGATCAGCTGGCAGATGTTGAGGCTAAGACCCTGCTGAAAAACA
>NW_024514489.1:0-390 GCF_017590135.1 Pyrgilauda ruficollis
AATTGCCAAAAAGTCGCCAAAAAATCCCAAAAAACTCCTAAAAAGTTCCCAAAAATTCCTAAAAAATTCCCACAAAACTAAAAAAAATCCTCAAAAAAATCACAAAAAATCCAATAAATTCCCCCAAAATTCCCAAAACATCCTCAAAAAATCCCAAAAAAACCCCAAAAAATGTTTAAATTCCTCAAAAATTTTAAATAAATCATAAAAAAAACCCCAAAAAATCTCCCAAAAATCCTAAAAAACACCAAAAAGTCGGGAAAAGTAGCCACAAAATCCTCCAAAAATCCTCAAAAATTCCCAAATAATCACCAAAGAATCTGCCCAAAAAATCCCCCAAAAATCGCAAAAAAATAATGCCAAAAAATCACCAAAAATTCCCAAAAAATC
>NW_024514490.1:0-390 GCF_017590135.1 Pyrgilauda ruficollis
CCCGCCGCGCCGGGCCGGGGGGGCCGGGCGAGCCCGGGGATTGGGAGCGGCCTCCAGGCCTCTCCCTCAGCCCGGCCCCCGCGGCGGGAGGGGGAGCCCCCCACAGCCGGGCCGGCACCGAACCGCAGCTCGGGGGGTCGGGGGGCCGGGGGGGGGTCGCTCGGGGCCCCCCGAGGCCGCCGGAGCCGCCGGGGCCGGGGATGGTGGCGGGGGCGGCCGGAGCGGGGCGGCGGCTCCGGGCAGAGCCCTGACAGAGCTCCACCATGAGCGTGAGGCCTCCGCAGGCCCCGGACAGGTACGGGCTGCGGGGGACCCCCGGGCCGGGGGCCGAAAGGGGGCTCGGGGAGGGGGCTCGGCCCGGGGGGGGAGCCCCCGCCGCGGTCCCGGAGC
>NW_024514491.1:0-390 GCF_017590135.1 Pyrgilauda ruficollis
CAGTGACACTCAATGACCCATTAACAGCAGATTTCTCCCCAAAGGGAGGATAGGTTATGGAAGAGATAAAGCAAATTGCCTAACTAACAGAAGATAACTGCCACACCTGTAGCAGATAAGAATAGAATACCCCTGTTTCCAGCCTAACACTACTGTGCCAAGGTCCCTTAACCACTTTCATGTAAGAGTTACAACTAGAGGTGGATATTTATACCTTCACCTTCTCTGAGGCACAGGACTAAGTTTTGTGTACTGCTGGATGCAGCTAATGAGAAGGGCTGTTCCGGTTCTCTGACTGCAGGTATTTTTCATGTTCACATGTTTGCCAACTAAAATACTGAGTTGCATAAATCACTTAATTTTGACTTACTGTTTATGTTTTGGTTTTTT
>NW_024514492.1:0-389 GCF_017590135.1 Pyrgilauda ruficollis
GTGGGGGGGGGATTGGACTGAACCACAGGAGTGCCGGGGGGTGTCAGACAGAACCACACGAATCCGGGGGTGTCGGACAGAACCACAGGGTGCAGGGGGGGGTCGGCGGGCAGCGTGTCCCCCCCCCCCGGTGTCCCCCGGTGTCCCTTTATTGCGTGTAGAGGCTGGCGGCGAAGACGATGTCGCGCTTGATGGCGGCGGCGGCCGCCTCCATCTTGGCGGCCAGCGCGGGGTCGCCCACGGCGCGCGCGGCCTGGCGCAGCTCCCGCAGCAGCTCCTCCAGCCGCTGGATCGCCCGCACCACCGAGCCCTCCTGCACCGGAGCCAGCCGCGCGATCTCCGCGAACGGCTGCGGGGACACGGCGTTGGGGACAGCGGGGACAGCGGGG
>NW_024514493.1:0-389 GCF_017590135.1 Pyrgilauda ruficollis
CCCCTCAAACTTCGTGTGAATTTTTGGACCAATTTCGCCCAAACGTTGTGATTTTTTTCCCGAACTCCGCGCCAATTTTGGGCTATTTCTCCCCAACTCCGCCCGTTTTCCGCGCGGTTTTTTTCTGCAAGGAGAGCCCCGCCCCTCGCCTGCCCCTCATTAGCATAAATTAGCAGCCGGGCGTTAATTACCCCTTGGGGTGGCCGCTGTACTTGTCGCACAGGATGGTGACGCGGTTGACGGAGCCGCAGCCGTGGAAATGCGCCTCCAGCTCCTCGGCCGTGGCGCCGTAATCCACCTGCAACAGCCAAAAGTGGAGTTTTGGGCAGCCCCAGAAATTTGGGAAACGCTCAGGAAAGGTCGGGGAATTTTGGGGAATTTTTTGGGAA
>NW_024514494.1:0-389 GCF_017590135.1 Pyrgilauda ruficollis
CCTCCTCTTCCTCGTCGTCTTCGTCGTCGTCGTCCTCATCGCCGCTGGACTCCGAGCGACCCCGCTCGAACTCGAAGGGGTGGGAGCGCGACCCCGAGCAGCTGGGGGCGCCTTCCATGTCCTGGTCCTCATCGGCCGGGCCCAGGCCCTGTTCCTGGCGTGCTCCATCCCCTCCCGACAGCGCCGGGACCCCGGATCCGGTGTCTCCCTCCATGTCCACGGACCGGGGCTGCCACGGGTCGGTCCACGGCCCGGGGCGCCTGCGTGGGAACGCCGCGGGGCACGCTGGGAAATGTAGTTCTGAAGAACGCAAGGCTGCGCTACCGCACGCGCGCTGAGCCACAGCCCGTTTGTATTTATATCCCCACGGTTTGTTTGGGTTTTTTTTT
>NW_024514495.1:0-389 GCF_017590135.1 Pyrgilauda ruficollis
AAAGCTGGATGTAGGAGTCCCGGCAGAGAGCCAAGCCAGCGCTCTCTCTGTTTCCAGAACCTAGAGTGGTTTGTTTATGGCACGCTGTGATACCCACCCTGCACCACGATCTGCATCCAGATAGACCCACAAAAGCCAGGGGCTCGCTCCAAGTGCTGCTCCCAGCCCTGGGGGGGTTCGGCTGGGACTGAGCACACAGAGAGGTGATGGGGGATTTCAGGGCTTGCTACCCAAAAAAGACATAAAGAGCTGATCCTTGTGTGATGGGCAATGGAGGGCAACAGCCCTTGGGACTAGAGAGCAAAGTCAACACAGAGTCTGGCCAGCTTGGACTGACCCAGGTGATCATCGTCAGTGGTTCAGAACATTTCTAGGTATCCAGGTGTTGG
>NW_024514496.1:0-389 GCF_017590135.1 Pyrgilauda ruficollis
CCCCCCAGGACAGAACCTGCCCCTGTGTGACAGCACAAACGGCCACTTCCTTCTGCTGAAAGAAAGTGGAAGTGTTGGGGTGCACAGCTGGACACCCCCATCCCCCGCAGCCTCCCCATCCCTCCCTGCAGACCCCTCACCCCTGCTTCCCCCTCCCTGGGCTTCCCCCCACCCATTCCCTGCTCAGGAGCTCCCCAGGATCAGCAAGGCACAAACTGGGGGGTTGTGAAATTGAAGGGAAAATGATGGAAATGGAAATGAGGAGAGGAAAAAGCCCCTGGGGGATGGGGGACACAAACCCAGACCCTCTCAGAATCTTCCTGGGGTGACCCTCCCAAAGCACAAGCACCCTGGGGGGACTTTGCTGGGCCCTGGGTCACCCCAAAATC
>NW_024514497.1:0-389 GCF_017590135.1 Pyrgilauda ruficollis
CCGCGGGACCGAGCCGGGGGCTCTGCCGGGGCCGGGAATGTCCCGGCTCCTGTGCCGGCGGGGCCCCGAGGGACAGCGGGACAGTGGGCAGGGGCTGGCAGCCCCCGAGCACAGCCCTCGGCCGAGCCCCGGGACCGCGCCGGGCGAGCGCGGGACCTGCCGGCTAAAGGCTTGTGGAAGTGGGGGAGAGGCGCCTGCCCCTGCTGCTGATCTCCTACGGGGCTCGCCCAAAATGCGTGTTACCTGCGTTTAATTAGTATTGCACAGCATCTCTGTCCCCGTCTGCTTACACCGTGCTCTGCCGCCTGGTCCCTATAGGTACATGCAGTCTATAGGCACACGCGCGTAGTGCTGCATCCTCTACACTCCTGGCCAGCCTTCATTCATAT
>NW_024514498.1:0-389 GCF_017590135.1 Pyrgilauda ruficollis
CCCCGCCCCCACCTGCTGCAGGGCCCCTCCGAAGGCCTCGCGCGCCCCCCGGAGGTCGCCCCGCCGCCATCTTTGCTCGCCCAGCTGGCGCCAGGCCACGCCCAGGGCGGGGTCCAGCTTCAGGGCGTGGCCCAGCGCCAGCTCCGCCCTGGCCCCGCCCACCTCCGGGGCCACGCCCAGCGCGCGGGCCCGCAGCACCAGCGCCCGGCCACGCCCCTCCGGGGACACTGCGGGGAAGGGGGCGGGGTTAGGGGCGGGGCTCGGGTGCCACGCCCCATGTAGGGATAAGCCACGCCCCCCGCCAGGCCACGCCCCCACCGTGGATCTGCTCCATGCGCTGCAGCGTCCGCTCCATCTCGGCCACCAGGGCGGGGTCGGGGGCGGGGCCG
>NW_024514499.1:0-5011 GCF_017590135.1 Pyrgilauda ruficollis
CCAAAATCCCCCTAAAACCCCAAAAATCACCCGAAATTCACCCTAAAAACCCTAAAATCACCCTGAAACCCGAAAATATCACCCCAAAATCACCCTAGAACCCCAAAAATCACCCCAAAATCACCCTGAAAACCCTAAAATCACCCCAAAATCACCCTAAAAATCCCAAAATCACCGTAAAACCCCAAAAATCAGCCCAAAATCACCCTACAAATCCTAAAATCATCCTAAAAGTCCCAAAATCACCCTAAAACCCCAAAAATCACCCCAAAATCACCCAAAAAATCCCAAAATCACTCTAAAACCCCAAGAATCACCCCAAAATCACCCTAAAACTCAAAACTTCACCCCAAAATCACCCCAAAATAACCCAAAAGTCAT
Organism: Pyrgilauda ruficollis; assembly: GCF_017590135.1. Lineage (NCBI taxonomy): Eukaryota > Metazoa > Chordata > Aves > Passeriformes > Passeridae > Pyrgilauda > Pyrgilauda ruficollis. The sequence continues at coordinate 382 of NW_024514499.1, forward strand.
CGTAAAAACCCCAAAAATATGAATAATTACCTCAAAATCAACTTAAAAACACCAAAAAACACCTCAAAATCACCCTAAAAACCCCAAAAATTCCCAAAATCTCCTAAAATGTCCCAACGTCCCTTAAAATCCCCCTGAAACATCACAAATCTTCCCTTAAAATCCCCAAATTTCACCCTAAAATCTCCCAAAATTCCCAAAAAATGCCCAAATTTTCCGTTAAAATTCCCAAATTTCCCCCCAAAATCCCCAAATTTTCCCCTAAAATCTCACACATTTCCCCGAAATTTCAGAATTTTCCCCCAAATTCCCCCCAAAATACCCAAATTTTCCCTTAAAATCTCCAAAATTCCCGAATTTTATCCAAAATCTCCTAAATTTCACCCCCAAACTTCCCAAAAATCCCCAAATTCCCCCCAAAAGATCCTAAATTTACCCTAAAATTCCCAAATTTCATCCTAAAATCCCCAAATTTTCCCCTAAAATTCCTAAATTTCATCCAAAAATTCTCAAATTTTATCCTAAAATCCCCAAATTTTCCCCTAGAATTCTCAAATTTCATTCTAAATCCCTAAGTTTTGCTCTAAAATTCCTAAATTTCCTCCTAAAATTTCCAAATTTTCGCCTAAAATTCCCAAATTTCATCCAAAAATCCCCAAATTTTCCCCTAAAATCTCATAAATTGCCCACAAATTTCAGCATTTCCCCTCAGAATTCCCAAATTTTCCCAAATTTTCCCATTTCCCCCCAGCCCTGCTGAGCCCGGCCTGCGCCAGCCTCTGCCTGCAGGGGGCGCTGTCCGCCCTGCACCGCAGCCAATCGCCTTCCTGCGCCCGCCTCTGCCGCGCCCTGATTGGCTGCCTCAGCCAGGACAGCCCCGCCCATGACCAGAGGTGAGTGCTGATTGGCTGGGGGTGCCTGCTGCTGTTCTCTGATTGGCTGGGCGCTCCCAGGCCACGTTTCCTGATTGGAAGCCCCTCCCCTTATTGGCCACGCCCCTTCCTGTGATTGGGAGAGCTCTATCCAAATGTGGGCGGAGCCACGGTTGCCATTCTGTGATTGGCCGCTCCTCTGGATCCCTTTTCCCGGATTGGCTCTGCCCTGTGGGTGCTGTCCTTTGATTGGCCGCTGTTTGCGATCCCTCTTCTCTGATTGGCTGTTGTTCAGGATCCCTTTACTCTAATTGGTCGGTTTTCCCAGCCCTGTTTCTCTGATTGGTCGCTGTCCTTGATCCTCTTTCTCTGATTGGCCATTGCTCTGGATGCTTTTTCCCTGATTGGCTGTGGCCAGCAGCTGCTGTCCTCTGATTGGCTGTTGCTCAGAATCCCTTTTATCTAATTGGCCGCAGTTCTGGGTTTCTTTTCTCTGATTGGCCAGTTCACCCAATCCTTTTTCTCTGATTGGTCGCTGTCCTTGATCCTTGTTCTCTGATTGGCCGCTGCTCCCAATCCCCTTTCCCTGATTGGCTGCGGCCATCAGGTCCCGTCCTCTGATTGGCTGTTGTTCGGAATCCCTTTTTTCCAATTGGTTGCTGTTCTGGATCCCATTTCTCTGATTGGCTGCTGCTCCAAATCCCTTTTCTCTGATTGGTCGCTGTCCCTGACCCCTGTTCTCTAATTGGCTGCTCCTGTAGGTCCCCTTTCCCTGATTGGCTGTGGCCTACAACTCCTATGCTCTGATTGGCCGCTTCTCTGGATCCCTTTTTCCTGATTGGCCGCTTCCACTGATCCCTTTCCTCTGATTGGCCCAGCCCTCTGCTGACGTCACTGCAGGACCCCGCCCGGTCCCGCCTCCTGGAGGCGGCCATGACGGTCCTGGACCCCCCGGGGCTCCGCGAGCTCTTCCGGGGTCACCTGCGGGGTCACCTGAGGGGCGTGGCCTCGCACCGAGTGGCCAATCATGGCCTGCAGCGCCTCCTGGACCACGCCCCTGAGGATGTGGTAGGCGGGGCTTAGCTCCGTTGTTCTTTGGGGGCGGGGTTTAAAAGGGACAGGGTCTAAAGTGGGCGGGGCCTAAATGGGAGGGGTCCAAATGAATTGATTGGCTGAGGAATGGGGGTGGGGCTTAAAGGGGCAGGGCCTAAACTGAGACTCTCATTGGTCGGGACGGTGGTGGGCGTGGCTAAGTATGGTTGGAGGGGGTGGGGATTTAAAATGCTAATTAGGGATGGGTGGGGTTTAATTGGGGGCGTGGCTTAAAGGGAGAATGTCATTGGTTGGGACAGTGGTGGGAGGGGCGGAAAGTTAAGTGGGAGGGGCTTAAAGGGGGTGGGGATTAAAGGGGAGAATTTGATTGGTTGGGAGGGGAGGGGGAGTGGCTTGAATGGTAAAGAGGTGGAGCTTAGAGAGGGTGTGGCTTAGGGTGAGCTTTCTATTGGCCAGAAATGTGGTGGGAGGGGCTTGAAAGGGTGAGGTTTGAAAGAGGAGGGGCTTAGAGGGGGTGTGGCTTAGAAGGACGTTCCTATTGGCCAGAAATGTGATGGGAGGGGCTTAAAGGCACCAAAACCCCAATGGGTGGGGCTTAAAGGGATTAATTGACTGGGAGCGACTTCCTGATTGGCTGTGAGGGTTCTGTGGGTGTGTCTAAGGGAGGTGGGTGTGTCTAAGGGCGGTGGGCGTGTCTAAGGTGGCTCCCATGACCACAGCAGGCGAGGGAGGTGCTGTCGGAGCTGGGCCCCGCCCTGCAGGAGCCGCTGGCCCGGGGCCACGCCGGGGTGGTGCTGGCGCTGCTGGGGGCGGCGCTGCGGCACCCCCGGCTCCAGGGGGAGGCGCTGCAGAGCCTCTTCCAGGTGGGACACGCCCCCTTGGCGATGATAAACCACTCCTGCTTTGTGATAAGCCACGCCCACTTTGTGATAAACCACACCTGCTTTGTGATAAACCGCTCCCACTTTGTGATAAACCACTCCTTTGTGATAAACCACGCCCACTTTGTGATAAACCACTCCTTCTTTGTGATAAACCACTCCCACTTTGTGATAAACCATGCCCTCTTTGTGCTAAACCACTCCTGCTTTGTGATAAACCACCCCCGCTTTGTGTTAAGCCACTCCCTCTTTGTGTTAAACCACGCCCACTTTGTGATAAACCACTCCCACTTTATCATAACCCACCCCCTCTTTGTGATAAACCACGCCCACTTTGTGATAAACCGCTCCCACTTTGTGATAAACTACTCCTTCTTTGTGATAAACCACGCCCACTTTGTGATAAACCACTCCTTCTTTGTGATAAACCACTCCCACTTTGTGATAAACCATGCCCTCTTTGTGCTAAACCACTCCTGCTTTGTGATAAACCACCCCCGCTTTGTGTTAAGCCACTCCCTCTTTGTGTTAAACCACGCCCTCTTTGTGATAAACCACTCCTTTTTTGTGATAAACCACTCCCACTTTTTTATAACCTACCCCCTCTTTGTGATAAACCACGCCCGCTTTGTGATAAACCACTCCCACTTTGTGATAAACCACTCCCACTTTATCATAACCCACCCCCTCTTTTTGATAAACCACGCCCACTTTGTGATAAACCACCCCCGCTTTGTGTTAAGCCACTCCCTCTTTGTGTTAAACCACGCCCACTTTGTGATAAACCACTCCCACTTTATCATAACCCACCCCCTCTTTTTGATAAACCACGCCCACTTTGTGTTAAACCACTCCCACTTTCTGATAAACCACGCCTGCTTTGTGATAAACCACGCCCACATTTTGATAAACCACACCCTCTTTGTGATAAACCACTCCCACATTTTGATAAACCACCCCCCGCTTTGTGCTAAGCCACGCCCACCTTGTGTTAAGCCACACCCACTTTGTGATAAGCCACTCCCACTTTGTCATAAAGCACCCCTTCTATGTGCTAAACCACGCCCACTTTGGTATAAACCACGCCTGCTTTGTGTCAAACTACGCCCACTTTGTGTCAAACCACGCCCACTTTGTGATAAACCACGCCTACTTTGTGATAAACCACTCCCACCTTATCATAACCCACCTCCTCTTTGTGTTAAACCACTCCCTCCATGTGATAAGCCACTCCCACTTTGTGATAAACCACTCCCACTTTCTGCTAATCCTCGCCCTTTGTGCTAATGGTGTGGGTGAAACATAATTTGGTGCCCCACTTTGTGCTAAGCCACTCCCACTTCATGCTAAGCCACACCCCTTTCATTTCCTGTCACTCCCCTTTCATAAAGCCACACCCCCTTTGAACCCCACCTTCTTTGTGCCAAGCCACGCCCACTTCCAGCTCAGCCACTCCCCTTCCTGAACCACACCCACTTCTAGATAAGCCCCACCCACATTTCCATATCCTGAACAAGCCACTCCCCTTTCCCTTTAGCCCCGCCCCCTCTAAGCCCTGCCTGCTTAACCCCACCCCTTTAAGCCTCACCCCTAACCGCACCTTAAGCTCCACCCCTTTTAGCCCTGCCCTCTCTAAGCCCCGCCCCTTTCCCATCAGGCCCTGCGCTGTTGGGCCCCGCCCCTCCACCCCCATTGCGTCACCGCCCTGGCCCAGCTCCGCCCCCTGGAGGGCGGGGACAGCGAGGAGGGGGCGGAGCCTGAGGTAAAAGGGGCGGGGGCTGGGAAGGGGTGGGGTTAAAGTGGGCGGGGCTTGAGGGGTGCTGT
>NW_024514500.1:0-389 GCF_017590135.1 Pyrgilauda ruficollis
TGAGCCCCTCGGTGTCCCCTGAGCCCCGCGGTGTCACCTGAGCTCCTCGGTGTCACCCTGAGCCCCTCAGTGTCACCTTGAGCCCTCAGTGTCACCCTGAAACCCTCAATGTCACTCTGAGCCCTCGATGTCACCCTGAGCCTCTGATTGTCACCCCAGGTCCCTCGGTGTCACCCCAAGCTCTCGATGTCACCCCCAGCCCTCGGTGTTCCCTGAGCCCCTCGATGTCACCCTGGGTCCCTCAATGTCACCCTGAGTCCCCCACAGCACCCTGGGCCTCTGATTGTCACCCCAGGTCCCTCGGTGTCCCCTGAGCCCCTCAGTGTCACCTCAGTCCCTCAGTGTCACACCAGGTCCCTCCATGTCACCCTGAGCTCTCCATGTCACCT
>NW_024514501.1:0-389 GCF_017590135.1 Pyrgilauda ruficollis
TTTTTTTTGGAGAGCCAGTTAAGACTCCATCACATAATTTACAAAACACGAGCACTCAAGAGCTGGGAGATGAATAATTTAGGACCTCATTAATCTCACACTCCCCACACCATAAACACAATTATCCATTGAAGCAGCTCTGCACAAGTGAAGGTTTCATCACCACACAAGGCCCATCCTTCTGATTCCAGCTTCAGAATATTCCATCAGGAACCACCCAACCAAAAACAAGGAATGAACCTGTCCTGAAATTCAACAGCCACACAGGCAGGGCCACATGGAAGCCGAATTTCAGCCCAATTTCTCAACCTTGCATTCCATGTTTTCCTTCTTTTATTCCACTTTGGAATGGCAGGAGAGGTGTTTTTCTGCTGGGAACTAATTTTTGA
>NW_024514502.1:0-389 GCF_017590135.1 Pyrgilauda ruficollis
CCCCCTGACCCCAAAGCCCTGACCCCTGACCCCTGACCCCTCTCTCCCCAGGACATTTTCCGCATGCTGACCCCGGGCGGGGGCGGTTACGGCCCCCCCGAGGAGGGCACCGGGGGCGACCCCCAGGACCCCCCGGACCCCCAGGACCTCTGGGCCCCCCAGAACTCCCCGAGCCCCCAAAGCCTGCGGGACGCCCCGGGACCCCCGGGACCCCCGAGCCCCCCGAGCTTCCTGGAGCGCGGCAGCGTCTTCGAGTTCCGGCAGGCGCAGGAGGCCGTGTGACCCCAAACCGCTGTGGGGCAGCCCCAAATCTGCTATGGGGCAGCCCCAAAACCGCTATGGGGCAGCCCCAAAATCTGCTGTGGGGCAGCCCCAAACCACTGTGTGAC
>NW_024514503.1:0-389 GCF_017590135.1 Pyrgilauda ruficollis
CGGGGAGCGCGGGGGGGGGGAGCGAGGTCCGCGGAGGCAATTAGCGCTAATTAACGGAGGGGGCGCCGCGGTGGCGGGCGGGGACGGGTCAGGGTCTGGGGCCCGCGGGAGGAGCAGCGGCAGCGGCCGGAGCAGCATCGGCGGCGGCGGGGGGAGCGGTGCTGCCGCCGCCGCGGCCCCGAGGGGCGGCTGTTGACCCCCCCCAGCCGGCTGCCGCCCCCGCCGCGGGGCGCCATGGCCGTGGGCGGCTGAAGGAGCCCCAGCGCCCTCCCCCGGACGAGGTAAGGGCGGCGGGGGGTCCCGCGGGAGCCGCGCTTCCCCCCGGGAAGTTGCCGGGGAGGGGTGGGGGGGTGTGCGGCGGTCCCCGCAGGAATGCCCGGGGCGGGGGG
>NW_024514504.1:0-389 GCF_017590135.1 Pyrgilauda ruficollis
TATATATATATATATTTATATATCTATTTTTATATTGCTATAATATTTTTATATGGCTATAATATTTATAGCCATATATATTTTAATATTATACTTTCATGTATTTCTATGTATATTTTATATAATATATTTTAATCTATTTCTGTATATTTCTGTATATATTATATATTGCTATGAAGATACAATAATTTTAAATTTTATTTTATTTTTATAGGTTTTATTTTATTTTTATTTTATGTTAATTAAGCTTAGACATAATAGTGAAATAGCTGATATAAGTATACCTGTGTTAAAATACCTACTGAGACAAAAAATTATCCAATAAACACATAAAGAAGACAGCTACTACCAGTACACCCACTATCAGCACTCACTGCCTAAAGACAGTG
>NW_024514505.1:0-389 GCF_017590135.1 Pyrgilauda ruficollis
CAAAGGGAGAGAAGGACTCTCTGGTGGTAAACTTCCAAGGCGTTTATTCTTCCCTGGAGGGAGAAGTGGCAGGACAAAACAACTCAGAAAGAGCACACACAGCAGAAAACACAGAGAATGGGATGACAACAGCTTATAAAGGGGGGCAGTCTCTGGGGAGGAGACTGCCTTCCAACCAATCAAGGGTTAACAGGGAGGAGCACAGGGTGGGTCTACATTAACACCAATGAAGAGGAGGGAAGGCGGGGTGAATACATAATTGACAAATGCGTGAAAAGAAACAGCATAACTGACATAGATCTTTCTGGTAAAAGGGGTGTAGCAAACCATAATTGACAAGCTGAAGGGGCTGGGTTTAGAGCACTGACAAGGGAGGATTTACAAGCATG
>NW_024514506.1:0-389 GCF_017590135.1 Pyrgilauda ruficollis
CCACAGTGCCAAAGGAGCTGAGGAGAATCTGAGGCCAATCCTTGGCCTTGGATTCCCTTCCAGGACCTGCTACAGGTGGGACAAGCACCCAGCTCTGTCCCCTGGGATTCCTCCTGCTGTTCACCCCTGAGATCTGGATTGCTGGGAGCTGGGATAAAGAATTCCTGCCCGGGAATCCCGGGATGTGGGGCAGGATCCAGCCTGGGAGAGACACCTGGAAGTGCCCCAGCTGGCAGAGGGGGCTTGGGGAGGAGGAAAGCTTGGGGGCTGCTCCTGTTTTCCTGCTTCTAACTTGATTTCTTCTCTCCTTTTTCTCCTCCCCTGCTTTCTAAAGAACATAGGAAGCTTCTCGCCGGTAAGTGGTGGGGCTGTCACGCCAAAAAAAAAAA
>NW_024514507.1:0-389 GCF_017590135.1 Pyrgilauda ruficollis
CAGATTTGAGGAGATCCCATGCTGGCCTCAGTGAGCTATGAATCAGGATCCAATCAGTGATTCAAGGTGATTGTTTTTATGCTCTCAGTTCCAGACCTGTGAATTATCTGAAACTGCAAATAAAGCAAGCAAGAAATTGAGTAATTCTTTCTTAGTTTTCCTAAATAAATTATAAGCATGCACAGGCTTTAACTAGTTTAACCATAGTGAATGCACAAACATGAATGAATATTTAGCTCATGTAAATATTTACTGAATGCATGTAAATATTTACTGAATATTTACAGCTGTTTTAATGAAGCTCTAAGAACTCTGGAAGCTCATTAAACTGGCCTCTTTCAGTGGTGGCCTGTGACAGGACCAGAGACAGTGGGCACAAACTGAAACAC
>NW_024514508.1:0-389 GCF_017590135.1 Pyrgilauda ruficollis
AAAAAAAAAAGGAAGGAACAAAACCTACCTGGAATTTTTCTTTGCATGAGGCCACATTAACATCTGTTCCCCAGATAACAAGCTTTTGTCCAAGAGATTGCTCGGTTGCTACTATATCCTCAGCCAGCTGCATGGAAACAAATTAAGCATATACAAATATTTATATGTTCAAAAAGAAGTTGTCAGATACAAGAGGTGAGACATCCACCTACCCCATCCGAGTGTAAATCCACTTGTCTGGCTTTCCGGACAGACCCAAGATCCGGCCTCTGCCTGACTGGAGTTCCTCGTGCACCGCTTCGTGGGGTGCCCTCTACCCTGGAGCTGGGTGTGCCGTAAGTCAGAGGTGAACTGATGTCAAAGTCAAGAGGAATGGCTATAAGAGGAAG
>NW_024514509.1:0-389 GCF_017590135.1 Pyrgilauda ruficollis
CCTTTCACTCCAGCCTGTGTTTAATACCTGCCATAACCATAAATTGGCCCATATTTTATTTATCACTATTTCCACCTCCAACACCTGACATTAAAATAATTTCTTTTAAATTTTTCCCCTTCATCTTCCAAAGCTTAGCACAGTCCTACTCACTGAACTCCTCATTTATCTTGCTGGCAGTTCCCATCCTAATTTTCCTTCTCCCTTTTCCTTTTGTCCCACATGCTTAAACATACCCATTATCCTCTAAATTCAGGCCAGTTCCATCTCCTATAGTCACCCACTGCTGCACCTGTGCCTTCCCTCTCCACAAATCCTGTTCCCACATCCCTCTCCTGTGCTTAGGAAGGAGATTCTCACTGGCTTTTTGTTTTCCTCTTATTTTCCCT
>NW_024514510.1:0-5119 GCF_017590135.1 Pyrgilauda ruficollis
TTTTTCCGCCCAGGTCTCGGCGGGTTTCCAGTGCAGCAGCCTGCTGACGGCGCTGCCCGGCGCCTTCCTGGAGCGGCTGCTGTCGCCCGCGCTCCTCCCCGACCCCGAAATCCGAATTTTCGTCCTGGAGATCCTCTGCAGCTTCATCGACCGCCGCGGCCTCCGGCAGCGCCTCTGCCCCAGCAGGTCCCGCCCCGATCCCGCGGAATTCCCACATTTCGGGGCGGTTCCCACGGGAAATTCCTGGGAATCTCCAGATTTTCTGGAGTTTTTTCAGGATTTTTTCAGATTTTCACCCCAATTTTTTTCCTGGATTTTTTTTTTTTTCTGGATGTTCTCAGCTGGGATCAGGCTTGGGACAAAATCCCAGGATTTGGGAGGGGGAAATTCCTGGGATTTTCTGGAATTTTGGGGTTTTTTTTTTCAGGGTATGGGGGTTTTTTTGGTGTTTTTCTTGGTTTTTGCCCCTGGATTTTTTTCTGGGTTTTTAAATGGATTTTCCCAGCTGGAATCCAATTTGGGATGGGGAAATTTGGGAGATTTGGGCTGGATTTTCCAAGAATTTTTTTCCTTTGGATTCTTTAGGAATCCCGAAAATTCCCAGATAATTTTCTGGATTTTTTCCCCATATCCCCCCCCCCTATTTTTTTCTGGATTTTCCCAGCTGGGATCAGGCTTGGGATGGGAAAATCCCTGGGATTTTCGGGATTTTCTGGAATTTTGGGGTTGTTTTTTTTTCAGGGTGTGGGGTTTTTTTGGTGTTTTTCTGGTTTTTTGGGGGGTTTTTTGCCCCTGGATTTTTTTCTGGATTTTTAAATGGATTTTCCCAGCTGGAATCCAATTTGGGATGGGGAAATTTGGGAGATTTGGGATGGGGAAATTTGGGAGATTTGGGATGGGGAAATTTGGGAGATTTGGGATGGATCTTCCAAGAATTTTTTCCTTTGGATTAATTAGGAATCCCGACATTTCCCAGATTCTTTTCTGGATTTTCCCCAGATTTTTTTTCTGGATTTTTCCTCCCAGATTTTCCCAGCTGGGATCAGGCCTGGGACCAAAAAAAAAAAAAAAAAAATCAGGAATTTGGGATGGGAAATTTTGGGATATTTGGGATGAGGAAATTCCTGGGATTTTCCCAAATTTTCTGGAATTTTTTCCCACAATTTTCCCAGATTTTTTCCTGGATTTTTTTTCCTAGATTTTTTTCCTGGATTTTCCCAGCTGGGATCAGGCCCAGGAAGGAAAATCCAGGATTTGGGATGGGAAAATTCCTGATTTTTTTTTCTGGATATTCTGGATTTTTTTCCCCCTCTTGATTTTCTCAGTTGGGATCCGGTTTGAGAAAAAGAATCTGGAATTGGGACGGGGAATTTTCCCCTTTGGATTCCCTGGGATGAATCCAGAACTTGGAATTCCTGAATTTTCTGGAATTATTTTCCCCAGAATTTTCCAGAATCTTTGGATTTTTTTCCTCCCCCCTGGACTTTTCCAGATTTTATAGAATTTTTCTGGAATTTCCCTGGAATTTTTTGTTGATTTTTTTTTTCCCCCCCAGAAATTTTTGGGTGGTTTTTATTTTCCCATGGAATTTTTTTTTTCTGGATTTTCCCAGCTGGGATCAGATCTGGGATCAAAACCCAGGAATTTGGGATGGGGAAATTTGGGATATTTGGGATTTGGGATGGGGAAATTCCTGGATTTTTTTCAGGATTTTCTGGAAAATTGTTCAGAATTTTCCCACTTTTTTTCCCTGGATTTTTTTTCTGGAATTGTTGTCCATATTTGGGATGGGTTTTCCAAGAGTTTTTTCCTTTGGATTCTCTGGGATGGATCCAGAACTTGGAACTCCTGAATTTTCTGGGGTTATTTTAAAATTTTTTTCCAGAATTTTCTACATTTCCTGGCATTTTTTCACCTGGATTTTTACATATTTTCTCTTTTTTTTTTTTTTTTTTTTTTTTTTTTTTTTTTTTTTTTTTTTTTTTTTTTTTTTTTGGAATTTCCCCAGAATTCTTAATGGATTTTTAAATTGAAATTTTTTAAAACTTTTTCTGGATTTATCCCAGCTGGGATCAGGTTTGGGGGGAAAAAAATCTGGAATTTAGGATGGGGAAATCCAGAATATTTGGGATTTGGGGTGGGTTTTCCAAGAGATTTTCCCATTGGATTCCTTGGGATGGATCCCATCCAGAACCTGGAATTGCTGAATTTCCCAAATTTTCTGGAATTTTTAATGAAATTTCCCCAGATTTTTTTAGCATAATTTTCCCATAATTTTTTACTGATTTTTTTTGGTCTGGATTTTTCTCCGGATTTTCCCAGCTGGGATCAGGTTTGGGAAAAAAAAATCTGGGATTTGGGGTGGGAAATTCAGGATTTCGGGGATTTGGGGTGGGAAATTCCTGAGAAGAAATCACTGAAAAATCCCTGAAAAATCACCCAAAAATCACTGAAAAGTCACTGAAAAATCACCAAAACCCCACCAAAAAAAACTTCTAAAAAATCCAAAAAAATCCCAAAAAAAAACCCCCAAAATTTCCCAAAATATCCCCCAAAATTCCCATTTTTCCCTGTCCCAGCACGGCGCGGCACTGCTGTGCCACGCGTTCCGGCTGTGCCGCTTCAGGGACCATTCCCAAGGATCCCCAAAAACCCCCAAAAATCCCAAAAAACCATTTCAAAATCCCCCAAAAAACACTGAAGAAACACCAAAAAATTCACCAAAAAAACTCCCAAAAATCACTGAAAAATCACTGAAAAATCATCCAAAAATCACTGAAAAATCACAAAAAAAATTGTCCAAAAAATCCCAAAAAACCACTGAAAAATCACGGAAAAATCACTGAAAAATTACAAAAAAAATTGTCCAACAAATCCCCAAAAACACTGAAAAAACACCGAAAAAACACTGAAAAAACACTGAAAAATCACCAAAAAGCCTCTAAAAACCCACCCAAAAATTCCGAAAAAAATCCCAAAAAACCCCCAAAACCCCAAAAATCCAAAATCATCCCCAAAATTCCCCAAAAATTCCTGATTTCCGTGCAGCACGGCGCGGTGCTGCTGTGCCACGCGTTCCGGCTGTGCCGCCTCGGGGCCATTCCCAAAGATCCCCAAAAAATCCCCATCAAATTCCAAAAAAAAACACTTCAAAATCCCCCGCCAAAAACCCTAAAAATCACCAAAAAATTCACCAAAATAAACCGAAAAATCATCGAAAAATGATTGAAATATCATCGAAAAATCACTGAAAAATCATTGAAAAATCATCAAAAAATCACTGAAAAATCACCAAAAAACCTCTAAAAACCCACCCAAAAATTCAAAAAAAAATCCCAAAAAACCCCCAAAACCCCAAAAATCCAAAATCATCCCCAAAACTCCCCAAAATTCCTGATTTCCCTGTCGCAGCACGGCGCGGCGCTGCTGTGCCACGCGTTCCGGCTGTGCCGCCTCGGGGCCCATTCCCAATGATCCCCAAAAAATCCCCATCAAATTCCCAAAAAACCACTTCAAAATCCCCCCCAAAAAACCCTAAAAATCAGTGAAAAATCACAAAAAAATTCACCAAGATAACCCTAAAAAACACTGAAAAACCACGGAAAAGTCATGCAAAAATCACTGAAAAATCACTGAAAAATCAATGAAAAATCTTTGAAAAATCAATGAAAAATCACTGGAAAAATCACTGAATAATCATTAAAAAAAAACTGAAAAACCACCGAAAAATCACCGTAAAATCACTGAAAAATCACCAAAAAATTGTCCAAAAAATCCCCAAAAATCACTGAAAAATCACCAAAAAATTGTCCCAAAAAGCCCCAAAAATCACTGAAAAATCACCGTAAAATCACTGAAAAATCACCGTAAAATCACTGAAAAATCACCAAAAAATTGTCCAAAAATCCCCAAAAATAGCTGAAAAATCATTGAAAAATCACTGAAAAATCACCAAAAAATCACTGAAAATCATTGAAAAATCACAAAAAATCACTGAAAAATCATTGAAAAATCACTGAAAAATCATTGAAAAATCAATGAAAAATCACTGAAAAATCATTGAAAATCACTGAAAAATCACAAAACGTCACTGAAAAATCATCGAAAAATCATCGAAAAATCACAAAAAAATTGTCCAAAAAATCCCCAAAAATCGCTGAAAAATCATTGAAAAATCACTGAAAAATCATTGAAAAATCACAAAAAATCACTGAAAAATCACCAAAAAATTGTCCCAAAAAGCCCCAAAAATCACAGTAAAATCACTGAAAAATCACCCAAAAATTGTCCCAAAAATCCCCAAAAATCATGGAAAAAATCACTGGAAAAATCACAAAAAAATCACTGAAAAATCATCGAAAAATCATTGAAAAATCACTGGAAAATCACCAAAAAATCACTGAAAAATCATCGAAAAATCATTGAAAAATCACTGGAAAATCACCAAAAAATCACTGAAAAATCATCGAAAAATCACAGAAAACTCACTGGAAAAATCAGAAAAATCATTGAAAAACTCACTGAAAAATCACTGGAAAAATCACTGAAAAATCATCCAAGAATCACTGAAAAATCATCAAAAAATCACAGAAAACTCACTGAAAAATCACTGGAAAAATCACTGAAAATCACTGAAAAATCACTGAAAAATCATCGAAAAATCACCGAAAAATCACCAAAAATCACTGAAAAAAATAACCAAAAAATCACTGAAAAATCACCAAAAACTCACTGAAAAATCATTGAAAATTTGTCCAAGAAATCCCCAAAAATCACTGAAAAATCACTGAAAAATCATGGAAGAATCACTGAAAAATCACCAAAAATCACTGAAAAATAATTGAAAAATCACTGGGAAATCACCAAAAAATCACTGAAAAATCACAGAAAACTCACCGGAAAATCACAGAAAATCACTGAAAAATCATTGAAAAATCAATGAAAAATTCACAAAAAATCACTGAAAAATCATTGAAAAATCACTGAAAAATCATTGAAAAATCAATGAAAAATCACTGAAAAATCATTGAAAATCACTGAAAAATCACAAAACGTCACTGAAAAATCATCGAAAAATCATCGAAAAATCACAAAAAAATTGTCCAAAAAATCCCCAAAA
>NW_024514511.1:0-389 GCF_017590135.1 Pyrgilauda ruficollis
TGCAGACCCTTCCCCAGCTCTGACTGACCTTTTTGCCTTCTCTGGCACGCTCCAGCACCTCAGTGACCATCGTGGCCTGAGAAGCGCAGAAGCGGACAGAGCGCTCGAGGTGCGGCCTCAGCGGTGCTGAGTGCGGGGGGATGGCGCTGCCCCGGCCCTGCTGCCCCAGGCCCGGTGCCAGCGGCACTCCTGGCACACGCTGGCTCACGTCCAGCCGCTGCTCCAGCACCCGGTCCTTTCCTGCTGGGCACTGTCCAGCCCCTCTGCCCCGGCCTGCAGAGCTGTGTGGGGTTGGTGTGACCCAAGGGTTGACCCTCATACCACCGGCACCATTCCATGGGTCCGGCCTGTCCGGGTCCCTCTGCAGAGCCTTCCTACCCTGCCGCAGA
>NW_024514512.1:0-389 GCF_017590135.1 Pyrgilauda ruficollis
GCCATGGCTGGCTCTCACAATTAAAAGCTAAACATCATGTATGCATGTTAGGAGAAGCTTTATAGATTCATCATTATGTTTTACCCCCCTGCCCAAATCCCACAAACCAGACACTGAGAGATGAGTGATGCCATGCTGACTCTCACCATTAAAAGGCAAATATCATGTATGTATATTAGGAGAAGTTTTATAGATTTATAGTTATCTTTTACCCCCCCTGCCAAATCCCACAAACCAGACATTGAGAGATGAGTGATGCCATGGCTGACTCCCACAATTAAAAGGTAAACATCATATATACATGTTAGGAGAAGTTTTATAGACTTACAGTTATCTTTTACCCCTTTTGCCCAAATCAGAGGAACCAGACTGTGGCAGATGAGTGATGC
>NW_024514513.1:0-389 GCF_017590135.1 Pyrgilauda ruficollis
CGCGCCGCCGCTCCCCCCCCCGGGCGCCGCGCGCCGAAGCGGAAGCCCCGCCCCTCCCTCACGCCGCCACTTCCGCCGCCGCCACCATAGAGACGAAACCCCGGTGAGGCGGCTTCAACGCCAACCGAGCCACAATAAACCCCCTCTCTGCGTGAGAACGGAACGTTTTGGGGCGTTTTAATCCATTTCGGCGTTTTTTGTGTAAAAAACAGAGGGTGAACCGGTGCAGAGAAACGTTGGAGGACCGAGCTAGAGCGGCACCGGAAGAGGAAGGGAGGAGCCCTCAGGGAGGATATGGGGAGGAACCATAGAGAGGGGGCGGAGCGCCGCCGGAAGGGGCGGGGCGCCAGCGGCGGGCGCGCGCGGCGCGGGCGGTGCGTCATCGGCGG
>NW_024514514.1:0-389 GCF_017590135.1 Pyrgilauda ruficollis
TTCCCAATTTTCCCCCATTTTTCCCTGATTTTTTCCCCATTTTTTCCGATTTTCCCTCCTTTTTTTAATGATCTTTTCCCCAATTTTTCCCATTTTTTTCCCCATTTTCCCCCATTTTTTTCTGATTTTTTCCCCAATTTTCCCCCCAATTTTCCCCCATTTTTTCCCCATTTTTTTCCCCATTTTTTCCCATTTTCCCCCATTTTTTCCTGATTATTTCCCCATTTTCCCCCAATTTCTCCCCAATTTTTTCCCCATTTTTTTCCAATTTTTCACAATTTTTTCCCCATTTTTTTCTGATTTTCCCCCATTTTTTTCCAATTTTTCCCCCATTTTTCCCCATTTTTTTTCTAATTTTTTCTCCAATTTTTTCCCAATTTATCCCATTT
>NW_024514515.1:0-389 GCF_017590135.1 Pyrgilauda ruficollis
GGCAGGGACTGCCCAGAGCCACACGCTCGGCCGAGGGCCAGCACTGCTGCTCCAGCCAGCGGGAGGGGTGTCCCCCCTCCCCAGCTCCAGGGGGTGCCCCTGCTGGCACAGGGAGAAGAGGAGGGGGCAGGTGAGGACATGCCGGGTCCCTGCGTGCCCACCATTGTGACTCAGTTGGTGCAGCCCACCTGCCCTCCTCCCCCCCCAAGGCAGCTGGGGGTGGGGGCCAGGCCCTGCCCAGCCCGGAGGCTCCAGCTCCGGCAGGTGATGGAGCAGCTGCAGCGTGGAGACAAGAGGCAGGGCCTGACCCTCCCCAGGCTGCAGCTGTGGGGGGCCCCCCAATGCCCAACACCTGCCACCCCCCAGCTCACACCCCTCAGCCTCCCCCC
>NW_024514516.1:0-389 GCF_017590135.1 Pyrgilauda ruficollis
GGGCAGGGGGGGTAGGGGCACCCCGAAATGACGAACGGGGACAGGTCGGGGACGAAGGGCGCGGCGCCGGGGCGGCCGCGCGCCACCGCCGTGTTCTGCAGCCGCAGCGCCGCCGGCGGGATGCGCGACACGTCCACCGTCCAGAAGTTGCCCTTGGAGTGAGGCTTGGAGGGGTCCTTCAGCACCTGGGGGGGCAACGGGGGGGGACCCCGAAATTAGGGGTGGGGGAGAGAAATCCCAAAAAAGGGACAGAAAGTGGGTGAGGAAGCCCAAAAAATCCCGTGAGAAAGCCTAAAAAATCCCGTGAGAAACCCTAAAAAATCCCGTGAGAAACCCCAAAAAATCCTGTGAGGAACCTCAAGAACCCCCATGAGAAACCCTAAAAAATC
>NW_024514517.1:0-389 GCF_017590135.1 Pyrgilauda ruficollis
TTTTGGGGGCATTTTTGGGGTATTTTTTAGTGAATTTTTGGGCATTTTTTTGCTATTTTTGGTGAATTTTTTGGGTGTTTTTGCGGGGTATTTTGGGGTATTTTTTGGTGAATTTTGGGATTTTTTGGTGCATTTTTGGGCATTTTTTGGTGAATTTTTTGGGTATTTTTGGGCGGTATTTTGGGATATTTTTTGGTGAATTTTGGGATTTTTTGGTGCATTTTTGGGCATTTTTTGGTGAATTTTTTGGGTATTTTTGGGCGGTATTTTGGGATATTTTTTGGTGAATTTTGGGATTTTTTGGTGCATTTTTGGGCATTTTTTGGTGAATTTTTTGGGTATTTTTGGGCGGTATTTTGGGATATTTTTTGGTGAATTTTGGGATTTTT
>NW_024514518.1:0-389 GCF_017590135.1 Pyrgilauda ruficollis
CCAGCAGGCAGCACCTGATTTGATGGCCTGTTCCTCCAGTTTGTACAGCAGCTCCTGGGTTGTCTCATAGTCCCCAGCCAGGGCAAAGGCATAGGCCAGCAAGGCTTCTGTGTAGATGTTGGTGATGTTGTGAACCACCTTCTGCAGGCAGCGGAGAGTAGTCTGCATCAGCTTGCCCTGTTTTGGGAGGAGACAGATGCCAAACTCTGACAGGGGTGAAAGAGAGGGCTGGGGAACTCATTCCAGGGAGCCACACATGTCTTCCCAACATAGCTCCAGAGAAACCCATTAATTTACAGACTCTTCAGAAAACAGGCAGTGCAGCCCTGGCGTGCACTGGGAGCCATTGCCACCAAGCACTACTGCATCAGGCCAGTTTCACATCGCTG
>NW_024514519.1:0-388 GCF_017590135.1 Pyrgilauda ruficollis
ATAGAAGAAACTGCATGTGAATGTGTTAACTGGGTTTTCTGAAGGAAAACTTTTTCTGACTCTATGTCACATGGCTGCATGTGTTTGCTCAGCTATGAGTTTAGTCCTGGCCTAGTAAAGCCCAGGCATGGTGGCATTTTGCATGGAAAACTAGTGCATGAGCTTATGGGGCTGCCATCAGCAGCAGAGTGCATGTCTGCTTTGGGGATTTCTCTGGAGACACAATTAGGGACCTGCTCCATGCCACAATATTCTTTTAGATCTTTCTAAAATATCCTAGAAAAGACAGTGAAACTTCACATCTCCTTGCACAGCCACTGTTTGAATAGGGGCATTCTTGTCCCTCCTCAAAGCCATTGCCCTTGCACACCAGAAACATGAACATCCA
>NW_024514520.1:0-388 GCF_017590135.1 Pyrgilauda ruficollis
GCTCTGTGCTGGTGACCCAGGGACCTGTGACATGAAGAGCTGCTCAGGGCCAGCCCAGAGACACTCTGAAAACCTGGCCCTCAGGAGGGAGGATCTTAATTTTATACAAATTTCTATTCTTATGTTGGAGTTGTATTTCTGTTTTATTGGAATTTGCTTCTGTGTGTCTGACTCCAAAGTCAGCTGTCTGCAATCCTTCCTGAAGGGATTAAAAAATAAGGAAAAAATTGGAGGTCAGGCCTCTGCAGATTGTATTTTCAGACAGCTTTCAAAGTAAATAAAGTAGCAAATATGCTTTTTTTTATTATTATCACATATTTTTGCACTTTTGGAGGTGGGGTAATTTTGTCTGTAAGGATAATCTCATTACTGGCAAGCAACCATGTTT